>NC_140938.1:71296169-71531169 GCF_014529385.1 Adiantum capillus-veneris | reverse complement strand
AGGCCAATGTGGCAGGTAAAGTAGAGCAAGATGCTCTAATTCTCTCATTAGACAATGTGTCTAATTCCTGAATAGTAGATTCCGGGGCTTCATTCCATGCGACACCACAGAAGCAACATTTCCAAGACTACACCAAAGGTATTTTTGGGTATGTATACTTGGGAGATGATGAAGCTTGTGAGATTGTCGGCAAAGGTACAGTTTCTGTCAAAACTGCTAACGGAAATGAATGGAAGCTTAAAGATGTTAGGCATGTTCCTTCTCTTCGCAAAAATTTGATCTCTACAGGACAATTGGACGATGAAGGTCACAACATTGCATTCGGAAACAAACGTTGGAAGATCTCAAAGGGATCTTTGGTGGTTGCCAAGGGTGAAAAAGTCGGTACACTTTACTTGTGTACTGTTAGCACGCAACCTTCAGCTTGTGCAGCAACTACAAAAGTTGACAGTGTGGTGTGGCACTACCGACTTGGGCATAGGAGTGCCAAAGGAATGCAAATCCTTCAAACAAAGAAGCTTCTACCAGGTTTGAAAGAAGTGGACTTAGAGTTCTGTGAAGATTGTGTTTATGGTAAACAAAAGAGGGTAAAATTTCAAAAATTAGGAAATGAAAGAAAAAATAAAAAACTTGAGTTGGTTCATTCTATTGTTTGGGGTCCTGCAAGTACACCATCACTTGGTGGCTCATTGTACTATGTAACATTCATAGACGATGCGACTAGAAAAACATGGGTTTATGTCATGAAGAATAAATCCGATGTATTTTCCATATTTCAAAGGTGGAAAGCCTTTGTGGAGAATGAAACAGGTACCAAGGTTAAATGCCTCAGATTCGACAATGGAGGCGAATATTGCAGCCAAGCTTTTGAAAGCTTTTGTGCTAGCAATGGCATTCGGAGGCAAAGGACAACCCCAAGGACACCTCAACAAAATGGGATTTCGGAAAGGATGAATAGGACAATCATGGAACGAGCACGAAGCATGCGGCTACATGCAGGCCTACCGCTTGAGCTTTGGGCGGAAGCTGTAAGTACGTCCGTGTACTTAATCAATCGTTCATCCTCAACGGCATTGTATGGGGGAGTTCAGAAGAGGCATGGGCAGGTAAACCGGTGAATTATGCATTTCTCAAAGTGTTTGGGTGTGAGGATTTCATGCACATAGATAGAAGCCTAAGATCAAAGTTAGATGCAAAGTCCAAAAAGTGTTTCTTCATTGGCTATGGAGAAGGAGACTTTGGGTATCGCCTATGGAATCCTGAAGATGGTAAAATCTTAAGGAGTAGGGATGTAACTTTTAACGCACAAAATATGTACAAAGATTACTTGGAAAGAAAACAAACAAAAGAAATAGGTGATAAGTACATGGAGCTTGAGGACGGTGAAGACTCAAGGACTGCAAACGGTGACAATGTGCAACAACGTCAACCAAATGAGGAGCCTCAACCTATTCCCCGAAGATCTACAAGAGCAAGTAGACCTCCAGAAAGGTTTGTTCCTTCCTTCAACCATCTCTTGATCTCAGATTCTGGAGAGCCGGAATCATATGAAGAAGCTATGCAACATGAATCCAAAGAAGAATGGACGAAGAGCATGCAAGTGGAGATGGACTTACTACATCGCAACCAAACATGGGAGTTGGTTGAGTTGCCTAAAGGTAAGCGGGCACTTCAAAACAAATGGGTGTACAAGCTAAAGGAAGAAGAAGGTGGGAAGAAAAGGTACAAGTCTAAGCTTGTGGTAAAAGGTTTTTCTCAAAAGAAAGGTATTGACTTCAATGAAATATTTTCTCCTGTTGTAAAAATGAACTCAATTAGGCTTGTCTTAAGCCTTGTGGCTGCTCATGATCTAAATCTCGAGCAAATGGATGTAAATACGGCATTCCCTCACGGTGACTTAGAGGAGGAAATCTACATGCTTCAACCAAAGGGGTATGAAGTAAAAGGTAAGGAGAAAATGGTTTGTAGATTAAAGAAGAGCTTGTATGGTTTAAAGCAAGCATCAAGACATTGGTACTTGAAGTTTGATCGATGGATGTTGGATCATGGATTCACAAGATGCAACTCGGATCACTGCGTCTACACGAAGAATTTGGGAGATGGGAAATTCATCATCCTAATGTTGTATGTTGATGACCTAATTACCTCCTCTGTTTCATTCTCTTTAAACTCCTTCATTCTGGATTTAGTATAGGTCAAGGATGTATTTGTAAAAATTCTCACATATAGTACTTCATGATCTTGTAAATGTTACCAGTTCATTTTCAATAAAACAAAAAGACAATTATATGGTGTCTCTGCACCCAACATCTGCGCATCAACTCTCTCTATCGACAGATGGCGATTGAACTTCTATAGGCACGGATCCGTTGAGTGCAGCTAGTTGTGCGAGGGCAGATTGCATGTAGTTGCAGAGCTACGCATGACCTAGGGATGCGCCCGCAATGACTCCTGAGCTGCACCGCCCCATGCAAGCTTAGCGGCACTCGATGTGTGTATTGTGTCTGTGTGGCTTGAAGATGCTGCAGGCTCGCCCGCATCAGAGATGGATGCCCACTCGCAGCCTTGACATGCAACACTATTGCACACCCTCCACCCTACCACCACCAACACTGCCTTAGCCCCTGCAACAGTGGGCGGGCGGGCGCCCATGACCTGGGCGACCGGTCAAGGCACATAGGCCTTAACCCCAACAACCTCCCACTTAAAGGTCAATGTGCCTTTAAGCAAGATCTACTAGTGTACAACTAATAGAAGGTGAGATATTCTCTCAACCTATGCCCACTGACTCTCGATGAGCTAGTGCATCCGGCTCTACTGATAGATAAACATCCCGCTGCGGAAGCCACAGAGCTAGCTCCAAGCTCTGCAAAGAGTCTACAAGAGCTCATGCACTCTTGTAAGTATCGGTCCAATACCTGCAAACCTCCCCTATGCTCTATGCCGAGATCAATCATCGAACAACTAATCAACCCTGCTGCAAATGCTCCCACTGCAGCTGCTATGTCAGGCCTCGAGATCAGCATCTCGTACATGAGGACACCGAATGTTGATGCAACCCTGGCAACCTCTGCCACCTCCAACTCAGAACTCAACTCATGGTAATCCTGTCCCCTATCATAGAGACCATGGAACTCTGACTCCGAGCTCTAGAGTGACTCCTCGTGCCCACCACATATCACATGTGTACCAAGAGTATCCATCTGTCCTGAATCTGCATCAAGCTCTGGCATAAGCATATCAAGAAATGACTCCACAATAGCCAACATCTCAGCATCCATGTGAGTCATCTCTGTCATCACCTCTGATGACTCATCCTGCTGTGACTCACTAGAGCTGTCCCACTCTACCTGTGCATCCGTAGACGCAACCTACACAACAAGGTCGTTGCTCTGCACTCCATGCAAAGCATCCTGCAACCCACAAGCAAAAGAGACTCGCCTGCTCTCTCGCTCTCTACCTGGCTGCATGATCACAGAGACAGCACCGTCTCTCGCGTGATCCACATGCAATGGGTAACTTGTACCACTCCTGGCACCTCTCGCAATCACTAGCGAACCCAAATGCATCACAAAATCTCGCTCTCGTAGCGAAATCTGACATCCACAATCCCTAAGCTGACCAATCGAGATCAAACTCACTGTCAAATCTGGTACATAGCGCACATGTCGTAACAAGTAAGATGCACCACTCGGTAATGACAGTCTCACATCTCCTGCACCTGCTATTGCATGCACCGATCCATCGGTCAAACGTACACTGCAAAGCATCCCACTAGAATAGCTACAAAACCATGCACGATGCGGCGTGACATGAAACATAGCATCTACGTCTAGCAACCACTGCGAAGGGAGTGCACTATCCACATGTATAGCATCTCGTGCATAGCTCGAGGTAAAAGTGACATCCCCATCACTAGTATACTCCGACACTACATGTGCCTCAACTGTCAAAGCAACTGAGTCCATGGCATCACTACATACATCTCTGAGACTGCCATGTCTCCTACGATGTTGCATACGACGAAAACAACGCCGTCTAATGTGTCCAGAATGACCACAATACCAACATGTCACCTGTCGGTGTGCTCGTGAATGTACATGTCTCACACGAGTCCGTGATGACTCAGATCTATCATACATATCATGTAATCTGCGCCAAAGTTCTCTCGAAGTAGTCTCATACATAACAAGAGCATATACAGATTCCGCAAGGTGCAAAGAGAGCGTAGATAGTGCCATCTCCTCTAGCTCCTGCCACTGATCGTCAGACATGTTTGAAGGTCTACCTGCATCACCACTCAATGGTCGATGCAACCCTCGCTGTGTCAATGCATCAAGCATACACTCTCTCCATGCTGCAAAGGCTGACCCATCAAACATGCACATTTCGGAGAGATCATAATCTGAGCGATCACGTGTCTCTGCCATGAGCACAATGTAGCAAACTAGAAAGCAAAACCACCTCACCAACAACACCTGGAAACTGTCTACAAATATGGCCAGAAACACAATGTAAAACCTGTGAGACACACTCCAAAATAGAGCTCCCGCAATGTCAATACAAGCCTCGCATGCTCTAGTATCACACTGCAATCTGTGAGCTAATCACCAAGCCCACACTGTGCGGTATCGATGTATACACATGCACAAATCTCCCACTTGCAAGAGAACACCGCACACAAATGCTGAGTGCAACCCGCAATCTCTACCTAGATCACATAAATGATACGCATAAAACTCCTGGGAAAATTTCTCCAGAGTTTCGACGCACAATGGCTATCAACACAAAATAACCATTGTCCTGCAAGCTCAATACAATGAGCAATCAATGCGCATCAAACTACACTCAACATACATACATAAGCTCTGCAAAACTATGGCAAACAATGCTCGAGATCACAAGACTCTCCCACCCGAGAGCAAACCACTGTCTCAAGAAAAGAAAGATACACAACTCCTCACTCTTGCGAGAGTGGATACAAAAACACAAAACTGTGTCCAAACTGACAAAACCTGTCAAAGTGAGAGTAAACACTCGATCACAAACTATGGCGAGAATCTGGGAAAAATCCGACAGAATTTTCCCTGAAAACTGAGCAAAAAACTCAAGTACAATCTCTACCATAAACCATAACACTACTCAATGCCAATGAGTAGAAATGCTAAAATGGCTCCACATTTTCACATACAATGGAAATCCGCACTCAACGTACATCAACGGAGTGACTGTGCATAAGCAAACGCCAAAATATTTGCAATCCGGAAACTTGATCAATGCGAAAACAATGCTCTCAAGAGAGCTTACCGGCACTTGAAAGTGCTCGCCAAAATGCATATATAATGGGCATCAACCATGTGCCATAACCATATGCAAACCATCCGCAAAGACCATGAATCCAAGCACAAAATCACTGCCAAAGTATTTTGTGAAAACCAGTGAAAGAAGCTCCACCTGTGTGCTCCAAAAACCTGCGTCTCTCAAGAGACCGCTTCCGTGGTGTGTAAACGCCTCCGTACTTCGTTTCCCAAGTCTACCAAAAAACCCTCAAACCACAAGCTTAACACAAGCTACAATTGCATCTTCAGCTCAGAATTTATGCACTCAACTTCAAGCATCTCCCGTGCTTCCAAAAGTATATCAAACTCGCACACAATGCGACAATAGAAAATCTGGAATTTCTGTATACAGTCAGTCTGAGCTGAATATTAACAAAACGGTGAGGAATTTGCAAAAAGTTTCTTCTGCAAAGTTGTAGACCACGTTGAAACGGATGGGAAATCAAACAGAATTCTCAGATCTGCATTCTACAAGGAGAAAAACGAATCTGAAAACAGTGCTGTTGCGCACACAGTTTTAGGGCAGTACCTTCACTTACACACAATCTTCCACACTCCTTTGTGAGCTTCCACAAGAGCATACATCACTCTCAACTGAGCTCACAAGCTCCCATTGCATTCTCACGAAGCTTCCAAGCTTTCTTAATCTCTCTACCGTCGAGAGCGAGTGAGCTATCGCCTCGAAGCTCTCAAAGCCGTCGTGCTCTCCGCGGTCACCATAGCTCTGATACCAATTGAAGGGGATCGGGGAGCACCACAGACGGAGAGAGAGAGAGAGAGAGAGAGAGAGAGAGAGAGAGAGAGAGAGAGAGAGAGAGAGAGAGAGAGAGAGAGAGAAGGAGACACACAACATAGATATGGGTGGGGAGACTATGAAGTGGCAGCTCCCCCTATACAGTATACTCACTATAAGTATAAGGTAACAGTGGGCGGGCGCCCATGACCTGGGCGACCGGTCAAGGCACATAGGCCTTAACCCCAACATGCTACTCTCTGAAGCCATTATGTATCGCATAAAGAGTTTTATGTTTGGTCAATGGACCCCGGAATCCGACCATCGCACCTTATGTATTGACCTTTCATGTGGAGAAGCAACTAAGCATGATAATCTCAGCCAAAGGAAAGAGAAGTTATCACTATGTAGGGATTTCAAACGGGCACCAATGTACATTGAAATGGTTGAGAAAAAATTATGGATGACAAAGCTTCAATGTGATGCACCATTGGAAACTAAATGGGAAGCTTTCAAGAAAGCTATTTGTTCTTGTGCGGAAGAATGCTTTGCCATAAAGCATCTCCATGGTATCAACAAAGATAGATCACGCAAAAGGTGGTTTGATAAAGAATGTCAAGATGCTCGAAAGTCCTTGATAAAGCTTGATGCAACTATGGACAAAGACAACTATCGAAGTCATTTGCATACATACAAGGCATTGATTCAAAAGAAGAGAAGAAGATGGGAAGTAAAGCAACAAGAATTTCAAGTCCAAGAAAAGGCACATGCATGTGGAAGATTTTGGAGAAACTTGAGAGGCAAGCGGGTTGAGAATTTTGGTAACTTGAGTCTAGTGGATATGTACACACATTGTAGGAAATTATATGAGCAAGCAAATACTGAAAAAATGCCATTTTATGGTTCACTCCGATGTATGTCATCTTTTTTTACTATTGAGGATGTATGCGGTAGGCTTGAAAAGTTGGCCACTCGCAAAGCGGGAGATCTTTAAGGTATCAAGCCGGAGATGATCAAATGGACGGGAGATTTTACCCATGAGTGGATGTGTGATATGTTCAACCTTGCACTTCAACATGGTATGCCTTATGATTGGAGTACTAATTGGGTTAAGCCTTTGCATAAAGGAGGGGATGTAAAGAATGTAAGCAACTACCGGACTATAATGATTGGGTCTCTTATGGCAAAGTTGTTTGGGTGCATAATGGAGATGAAATTGAATGATTGGGCTGAAGAGAATGACAAGCATGCAAAGGGACAAACAGATTTTCGTCGATGCCATAGCACCATTGATCATCTTGTCACTCTTCGTGTTCTTATGGAGGAAAGTCGGTTGAAAGGCAAGCGATTGTATTGTTGTTTTGTGGACTTTAAGAAAGCCTTTGATATGATTCCACGTAACAATTTGTGGAGAAGGATGGAAGAACTCCAAGTGCCAAGTGAGTTTATGCTTGCGGTTTCTCGAATCTATGAGAAGGTGATTTGTCAATTGCGCATGGGAAGAGAAATTTCAGAAATTTTTGTAAGCACTATTGGGGTTAAACAAGGATGTCCATTGTCACCAACTCTCTTTGGTCTATGCATCGATCAATTGGAACAAATGGTACTTGACTTTATGCAAGAAGAAGGCATTGAAGAGGTCACTATTTGCAATACGGTAATCATGCTTTTGTTGTATGCGGATGATGTAGTGCATCTAGCACACACTTTAGAAGATGCACAAAAGCTTATGGTTGTCCTTGAGAACTTTTGCTTGCATAGTGGGCTGATTGTAAATGAATCCAAAACAAAGGTTATGCTTGTGAAAACCAACCATAAGGAGAAGCCATGCATTGTGTACAACAATGAGACACTTGAAGTTGTTGAGAGCTTTAAGTACCTTGGCCTTGAGGTTCCATCCAATCACAAGTGGCATGAATGTGCTATGCGTCGTTTGGAAGCGGGAAAGAGAGCATATTATGCATTTGAGAACATGTGTAATGCGGGAAACATCAAGTGTTGGGTTCTCAAGAAGTATGTTTTTGATGCATTGGTGACACCGGTTCTTCTTTATGGAGTTGAAGTGTGGGGCGGGAGCATCTCAAAGTCTACTTGGAAAGAGTTTGAGAATGTCCAAAAGCGTTTTCTTACAAACTTTCTCCAAGTTAAGACACAAACACCATATATGCTCCTACTTCTTGAGTCGGGATCTCTTCCAATTGAGGTTATGGGCATGGAAAGGGTTGTGGAGTACATGATAAAGATGCGTCAAAACCCCTCACATCGACTTCCTACAATTGCATGGGAAGCAAGCAAAAAAGTTCAAAAGATGCATAAAAGCAAGATCTTGAGCACAGGATGGATGCAAGACATAAAGAAGTGGTTTGGGAGATGGGATGCATTACACTTGCTACATGATGCTTCAATTGACTCTCAAGTGAATGAAGCTTTTCTACAACGCCAATGTATTACGGCTTGGGAAAAATCCGGTGGGTAACGCTTCATACATTACACCACCTATATTGCCCCCAACTACAAAACCATGTTCTTCGCTAAGAGAGGAAACCGTACTCACACTTACATGCTTGAGCCTATTCCCTTGTCCGCGATACGCACTATCGCAGCAATTCGGCTTAGCTCCCATTTCCTTCGATGCGAGATAGGGCGTTGGGGCAATGGAGAAGAGTCAAATCGATTGTGCACATTATGCTCACTGCAAGTTCGAGAGTCTGAGTACCACACACTACTAGAGTGCTCAGCTTTTGATCACATCCGAACTTGCTTCTCTCACATTTTCAGCCATAACTTAGACCTACACACTTTCGTCTCCCAGCCAAAGTGTGGGCTCTCCATTGCGACTCTCATCACTACAATTTTGGAGCATCGAGAGTCACTCATCAGCCATACACATACTACATCACATGTAGCTTTGGTCCCATAGGTCATATTTGACCTCCGAGGACGATAATAAAATCTATCTCTCTCTCTGTCTCTCTCTCTCTCTCTCTCTCTCTCTCTCTCTCTCTCTCTCTCTCTCTCTCTCTCTCTCTCTCTCTCTCTCTCTCTCTCTCTCTCTCTCTCTCTATGTTTGGGAAAAGTGTACCTTGAGTCGATTGAAAAATAAAAAATGCCAGTTGAAGGGAGGGAAAGAAAGAGAAAATTTGTTTGGAAAATTTAACGAAATAGAGTAAAAATGCATAAAATGCCTCTTTCAACCTTACCCTAAAGGGAATTTTGCATGAAGACGTTACTGTATCATTTCATTACTTTCCTCTGGCAATCTAGTTCTAATGAAATGCCGATTATTTTGAAACATCTACTCTTGAAAAAAATGCCGATTGTTTTATCTTGAAGCATCCCCCTCTTTCAACCTATCACAAAGGGAATTTTGCATAAAGACGTTAATATATCATTTCATTTCTCTAGTGTGACAGAATCACATCAACAAAAAACAGAATTGCTCGCTCTAAGTCTCTCTCTCTCTCTCTCTCTCTCTCTCTCTCTCTCTCTCTCTCTCTCACCAGTGTTCGAGAAACATGATTTTCCCAAACGTACAACTTTCCTTCGTTGAATTCGCCAAGAGGACATTTAAAAATATATATTTTTTTCATTATATTGGACTATTTTTCTCTATTTTGGGGCAAAATTGAAAGCAACATGATATTAAGCCGAGACACATTTTTCGCGAACACTGTCTCCAGTGCTAATCCCGCATGTCTCTCTCTCTCTCTCTCTCTCTCTCTCTCTCTCTCTCTCTCTCTCGGTAGGCCGTAGCAGGCAACTTTGGGGACTTTGAGGCTGCACTCCAACATGATATTAACCTGAGACATATTTTTCTCGAACACTGTGTCCAGTGTTAATCCCGCACATGCCTCCCCCCCCCCCCCCGCCCTCTCTCTCTCTCTCTCTCTCTCTCTCTCTCTCTCTCTCTCTCTCTCTCTCTCTCTCTCTCTCTCTCTCTCTCTCTCTCTCTCTCTCTCTCTCTCTCTCTCGTGTCTCCAGGGTTGATCACCCGTGCATGCCTCTCTACTCTCTCTAGCAATGTCAATCAAGTTCAAACTTTGAAGCATTAATTGCAAGGATTTGGGGAATTTGAGGTTGCGCTCCAGTTGCTCCTAGTTGGCTCCAGTCTTAACTCTTCAAGTCTCGATTGATAGCCACGCATTGCGCAGACTCGCTGTAGAGACTACAAAATATCTCTCTCTCTCTCTCTCTCTCTCTCTCTCTCTCTCTCTCTCTTGTGGACAAGTCATAGGTATCCCTATTCGACGGGTCATTATATCGTGCTCTTCCCGGCACCTATCCATGTAAGCAATGTTCGTGAAAAATGTGTCTCAGCTTATTATTGTGATAATTTCCACCCCAAAATAGAGAAAAATAGCCTAATTTCTTAAAATTTCTTCTTGGCTTGTCAATTGCAAAGATTTCTTCTTGGCTTTAGGGCACACGCCGGAGCTAGAAACGTTCCACTCTCTCATAAATTCAGTATTAAATAAAGCTGGAGGTTTCTCTTGCTACATCAAACCTTCCACTTGATAATTATTGATCACATCAATTATCCATTAATCTCACTAACCATTATATGCTGCTTTTCATGCATTGGTTATAATCCATAGATGACCTTCTATAGTTTGTCATTATATGCAGCTCCTTAATTTCTTCATTAGTGACATATCCACATAAATATTCACCTTTCAATATAAACCAAATCTCAACCTTGTGCATGTATCTCAATGCTTATCAAGCCATAATGTAAGTGCCTTTTGCCCTTAATCCTCACTTCACTAATCGTTAAACACGGTTACCATATTGATTTTTCCCACAGCTCAGTCTCCCTTAAATTATTTTGTATCTGTGATCATCAACTTACAGGTGACTAGTAATTCGATCATCGGGGTCCGCACAGAATGAATAACCATAGGCTCTGGAAATCCTACCAGGAGATTAGCAAAGATGGATGGCAGTATGGTTGGCAGAGAGGCTCATGGGGTGTAGAGAACCAGGCAATATGTGCGATCAAAGATCCCACGACTCCGATGGACCGCTGATTTGCACCAGCGCTTTCTACACTCGTTACATCTGCTCAGCGGGCAAGAAAGTAAAAATTCTACCACCTAATTACCTCCTCTGTTTCATTCTCTTTAAACTCCTTAATTCTGGATTTATTATAGGTCAGGGATGTATTTGCAAAAATTCTCACATATAGTACTGTCTGGAATCCCTTCCCCCAAGTTCCTTGGTGGATCTAATACAATGTCTAGGTACAAAATAGAATGAAGTAAAAAAAAGCTCAAATGACTATCTGCGTATGTAACATGTAATGGTCTAGTAACTTGTTTGTAGCAGAATTTAGCATGAACATAGTGAGCATTTCATTAGAATAGATTTCTAACGAGAATAACAAGAGTGCTTGGGTGGAGAGAGCAACAAAAAGTATCACACCTAGTTAGATAGCATGAACAATACTTCAAAAGAGAGAGAAATTAAGCTTGAGTGGATTTGCATGGAGCCGGTCACCCCTCCAAAAGGCTTTGTATTATGGTTTCTCCCATCAAGAGAGACATTTTACAATACAATTCTTTGTGTTCCTTCAATACTAGCTAGTGCAATGAAGATGGAAACTTCATGCACCATGCACAACACTTATTAAACACAACATCAATTCCCTCACGGTCTCAGACCCAAGCCCTCACACACCTTCGAAGATGGTGAGAGCTAGCGGGGTATGAGAGTAGATTGAGAGGAAGAAGGAGTATTCTTACGAGAAGATGTACATCTCCTCACATAATCACTCATATTAGCATAGCTTAGCTTAGTAATTAGCATGTTAGAGGAGATGAGCATGCATTGAAGCTTGGCTCTTGGTTGGATTTGCATCACAAAGCCAAGAGTTGTTGGTGTAGGCCTCCCTTCTCACAAGCTTGGAGTAGGTGACAAGATTTTCAGTAAAGCTGGAGAAGAGAGAGAGAGAGTCTTTTTGCTCCACACATGAGATTGTGTGAGTGTGTAATGCCATAATGCCTTTGAAAAATCAGCCCCCTATCTCTCTTGGTCGACCCCTCTTGCTATTTGCTCATGCTCACACCTCATTGGACCTCTCTAGGCCTAGCCAATGGAAATTAAGCAGCATAAGTGATAGTCTTCTGACATGTGTCTCCCTTTCCCCTTTTGTGAGAGCTTTAGGTAATTAATAAATGCAACTAAACTCTCATTGGACCCCTTTTCCTCCTGGAAAATAGGAATTAGACAAGCAATTGGGTTGTTGAATGCTCATTGGACCCCTTGGGAGACTGTCCAATAGTCTTCTAGAGATCTTAATTCTTATTGGTTCTTTTATTAAGTGTTTTTAAATTAATTAAACTAGACTTACTCTAGCCTAATTCTCATTGGTCCACCTCTAAGGTCATCCAATAGGAATTGAGTACACCTTGTGGGCATCTGGGCTAGGGAGCTGATATCTGTCCCTTTTTCCCCTTGTGTAGAAAGGGAGCTTGTGTGTGTGTGTGTGTGTGTGTGTGTGTGTGTGTGTGTGTGTGTGTGTGTGTGAGTTTCTCTCTCATCTCCTACTTCTAGGGCTCGCTCCCTCCTATGTACGGATGGTTGAAGACTTTTGGGTAACACACAAAGTATCCAATTTTCCTAAGCTTTTGACCTTTGGACACAACCTTTGAATTTTGGAACCTGAAGTCTTAATGGACTCAACCTTAGGGTCTTTTAAGCCCATTGTTGCACGTTGCTCTTGTGCAGATGGCCCCCCCTTTGGATCCCTATTTTCTCTCCTTTGGATCCCTAATGTGGGCTGGTCTACCAGCTTAACCAATAAGCTAGCTTTTTCTCCCCTGGCACTTCCCCATATTAAATGATCAGTTTAACATGAGAAAATCATTTAGGAGAATTAGATATTGATTAATATGACATTACCTCTCTCTTGAAATCATAGTCGTCCTTTACTATGAGGTAGAGAAGATAAAGCATATTCATTAGTTCCTTTTTCCTAGAGGGTAGAGGATCCCTATGTTACCCTACGATATCATTCCAGAATGGATGACTAGTCCATTTGGCGCTTGAGAGCCTAAGCTGCCGCAAGCATGTCCGCACATTAGTCCTATCAATCTTCCATGGTAGAGTGACAAACTCTATTTGGTATTTGGGAGACGTCGTCTCCGCAAACTTGATCTAAGTATGAATACTACTTCATTTTTGTGGAGAATAAAGAAAAAGAGAGTCTTATAAGACAAAAAAATTGTTCATTTTTAACATTTGTACATTTGCTTACTCTAGGGAAGCATTGTAAGCATTGACAAAGTTTAGGTTACACTTTAATTGTATGCCTTGCATCCATATAGCATCTTCAATATGATATCGTCTGATAATCTTATCGCCTCTTAGTACCTTGTCTTCATGATGAAGAATGGACTTAGGCTGCAGCACCTCTTCTTGGTCCTCGATCTCCGGTGGGTCTTCAATTGTTGGTTCTTGTGGTGGCTCTCCTTTGTAAGGCTTTAGTAGGCTCACATGGAAAGCATTGTGTATGAGCCAGTGGTTGGACAACTTGAGTTGATAGATCATCTCATTGATTGGCCTAAGAATTTGGAAGGGACCATAGTACCTTTTTGCTAACTTAGCATAGTACTTTTGGTGTCCTGTAGGATTCTTGCCCGACGTGTGCCTTAATCGAGCCTTGGGAAATTTAAGTAAGACCCAATCATTTTCTTTAAAGGCTTGGGCTCTTCTGTGCTTGTCAGCAATAGCCTTTTGCCTTTGCTGTGAGATAGAGATAGCATCCTTAATCTTTTGGAAAGATTCTTGTAGATCTCTGCTATACTCATCTGCAGCGAAGATCTTCCCGTATACCTTAAGTAGCAAGGGACTTTTTGATCTTCCCTCTACTACCTCAAAAGGTGCTTTTCCCGTGGAAGTATGTAAAGTTTTATTGTAGGCATACTCCACTAAGGGTAAGTACTTCTCCCATTAGGACCTTTGATCTACTTCCGTTACATAGGCTTTTAGTAGATCAAGAATTGTTAGGTTAGCTATTTCACTTTGGCCATCCGTTTGTGGGTGATAGGCCGAAGAGAAATTTAGCCTTGTCCCTAAATTCTCAAAGAGACCCTTCCAGAAGTTAGTGGTCATTGTAGGAGACACTATGGACATTGGCAAGCCATGGCACTTGAAGATTTGTGAAATGAAGAGGGTTTCCATTTGATGGGCTTTGATAGTCTTTTTGATAGGTATAAAATGAGCTTGTTTACTGAAGCTGTCTACTATCGTCCATATTCTCGTATTCCCATGGATAGACTTAGGCAATCCAAAGATAAAATCCATGGATATGCTCTCCCATGGTGAATTAGGGATTGGCAAAGGTTGAAGCAATCCAGGTTGCTTCCCTCTATCAAATTTTGTCTTTTGGCATACCACACATTTAGAAACATACTCTTGTATGTTTGCTTTCATGGTAGGCCAATAGAAATATGTTTCAATCCCCTTTAGGGTAGATTGAATCCCTCTATGCCCCGCATAAGGAGGAGCATGAGATTCATACATTACCTTCTCACAGAGTGAGTTAGTAACGCATAGTCTATTGCCATAGAGAAGATAACCATCTTGTAGGGTAAATGGTCCCTCTTTCTTCCCTAATGCAAGGGCTGAAATCACATCTCTAAAATTGGGATCAATAGCATACTCATCTCATAGAAGATAGATCATTGTGAGTTGCTATGGAAACCACATTCCTTTCGGTCGTCTTTGAGAGTGCATCGGCTACTTAATTATGCTTGCCAGCAATGTGAGAAATATGAAAATGAAATTGCGAAAGAAAATTTTCCCACCTCATTTTTTCGTCGGGAGAGCTTGGTATGTGTCATGAAGTATTTAAGATATTGATGATCTGTTCGTAGAATGAAAGGAGTCCCCAATAAATAGTGCTTCCATGAGTCCAAGGCATGTAGAACTGCGAGGAGTTCCTTTTCATATACGCCTAGAGCTTGCTTTTGATTGTGTATATTGTTGGGGTATAAAGCCCAATGTGGTCGCCTAGGTAAGTGGGCGGGCCGCCAGGTATGTACACATATTCTTTTGTTAAAACCTAATAAGAACTCACTATGCTCTAGACATTACAGTAGAGCGAGTTCACCATATCGTCGTGCTCTTCTTCTCGCACTCTCTCTCGCGTCGCACTTCCGCTCGTACTCCTTCAACTGGTATCAGAGCTCAGCTGATCGAGGCTCGGGGAAGCACTGCAGGAGGCTAGAGTCACCAACTCAGATTGGAGTGAAATTCGACAGGCAAAGACACGGCCCCAAATCCTGTGGGCAAGCCCGAAGGGCTTGGTGTTCTCAGAATTTCATTCTGAGGTCATCTCGGCCACCGTTCGGCTTCGACAAAGGTCTGCGCAGGCCATTTTCGACTATGTGGTCTCGGCGGGTGCAGATCTGACTCTGCAAATTTGGGGTTTTCCGTCTATGACTGCAGGTGCTGAGGATATCGACACTCCCAGAGTGTTGATTTGTGGCTGTCTACACATCGAAGGACGGCTCACAGTTCTTGGAGGCGTGTCACATACGACATGGGCGCATCTACACACAGACTATAGGCGACATCCACTAGTTCAATCGGTAGCTTTTGTTTGCTGCTTGATATTCCAGATTTAATCCTGACATTGTAGGTACTTCCACATGGGATGTATTGTCAGAGATGATGTATGTCTGTTGAGGGTTTGCTGGCTGTGAGTCACGCAGCAAACAACCGCCGCAGCGGTTATAGCATACAGTGGAAAATTTGTGGATGTATGACTTTGTGGGAAGTCTATGTACTGTCAGATTTACTGCAGCCTTTGTTGAGGGTCGAGTGAGGTTTTATTGAGCTGGGGGATTCTCGAATGTTGAGATCCTTTCTGTGATACAGGTCTTGGAGCGATCCCTCGAGCACCCTTAGATAGGCAGCTAGGATGTATTGACTATGAGTTAGACAGTTGGAATTGCATCTTTGCTTTACTGGCGTTGAGGCATTGTTGCAGTCTATGCTTATAGGACAGTGACAGGACAGTGAGAGACAATACAGGTGCAAGAGAGGTTTTCCCGCAGCTTACAGTGTCAGAGAGACAGTGTTTTTTGAGCTGTTTTTTGGTCTGTTTTTTGAGTACACCAGAGCCATTTTACAAAGGAGACTCCGCCAAAATTTATGGAGAATCTAAAGCTTTCTTGGTTCATTTGACAGGTTGATATTGGTTCAGAGGTCAGTTTACAGGGGAAACTCTGCCGAATTTTTCCCAGGAAAGTAAACCACTGTGAAGCATAGCTATGGCTGGATCACAGGACACTTAAGTTATGGCTGGATCACAGGACACTCTGAAGCGTAGCTATGGCTGGATCACAGGGCACTGTGAAGCGTAGCTATGGCTGGATCCAAAAGTGGGCAAAACTTAAGTTTATGAGTATCTATGTGTAGCTAATCTCTTTCTCATTCCATAAAGCACTTAATTATTGAAAACAGACACCGTTTGTGCTACTTACAAGCAAAACAAGCTCGAGGAAGGATCGATCGCGATCAACTCGAAACGGTGAATGCGTAGCGTGGGTGCGTAGCTCTCGAAGAGACTACCGCGATGGTGTGGTCGCATCGTGAATCCGGTGAGGGAGAAGCGCGTAGCGAAGAGGATAAGACACACTCACTCTCTCTCTCTCTCCCTCTCTCTCAGACTCGTACGACACAGGATTAATATTCAAATGTTATTAAAAAATGGTTCTAAGGTGACTTTTATACTTTAGTCACCTTAGCTCAAAAATGTACATGGGGTTCTCTTACTCATTATTACAAAGTGGGAACAAATCTGAGTCTTGACTAATTGATTAATCTTTACATAACTGAGACGAATGGATCAAAATGATAAGACGTCTTTGGCATAAAATGGGAATTTGATATGCTTTACAAGATGGCTCATTACAACAGTTGGACCAATGGGGCTCCAACACTCCCCCCTTCCTAATTCATGTCTACCAGGACATGATTGTCTTTGTCTTCATTGTCGTTGTTGTCTTTCTTGGTTGATTTGATGTAGAAACGCATCATATCGCATAGACTCTCTTGCCATTAATGGGCCAAAATTTTTTGACTTGTACATGAAGAAGCCTGTGTAAAATGCTTCTTCAAAGGTTTGGAGATGGTAGCTTGGCAGAAACATTAGCCATTTGAAGTAGGCATACAATACTGGTTCTGTCGGTGGCCCACTTAGATCGTATGACAACTCTGAGATGCTTCGTTTAGTATTCATATACTCTGATGTCCAGCTTTCTGAGAAGACTGTGAGACAGGCCAAAAATGTTCGAGCTATTTTACATAGCATCTTGTAGGATAGGTCGGGAGAGCCTCTGAATTCTGCGATGGCGCCCTGTAGGGTTTTCACCATGTAAGAACCGGATATTCTCTCTCCCTCTGTTGGCCCTGTCATTACTGGATAATTTAGCCATGTCGGATTTCTACTATGTAGTGCTTTATGTTGGCTGTAGGTGTATGTTCGGGGAGTTGGGCAAAAAGTTCTGTCATTCCTCAGCTCAGGCGGTGCGTTGACTAAGTGGATCAGGTTACTAAGATGATCCAAGAGCCATTGACGCCTCCACTTTGGCTGGCTGTCTACTATTCTGTTTTGCTGTTCCCGATCCTGTACTTCTCCTTCAAACACTGGCACTTGTTCTTCTTTTTCGAGCTGCCGTTGATGTGTTAGAGTTTCGTACTTCAGCAGAGCATAGGGTAACATAGGTGCATTCCATTCCTTCCGTAGCTCTGCTCCTGTTTTGCCCGATCTGGAAAGCCCTTGTAGCAACTCCTTTTCGAGTTTCATTGCCTTGTACCATATCATTTCTGTTTGTTTTTCCATCTGCTCGGCCAGCCTCTGCTCTTCCAATTTCGTGACTGAATCTTCTTCTGTCTCTTGGTCTTTGGAGCCGGTTTGATGAGTCTGTGTATCTGGTGCCTCCTGTTCATCTGAATCTTCCTCGTACTCACCTTGACCCCCATATACTTCGGCGAGTCCAACCAAATTCATTGTTGCTTGCTCCAGGTGCACTCGTACCTGTCCTTGGTGTTGCCCTGCAGTTTGTAGACTTGCGATTTGCACGGCCATTGTTCTACTATTGATTTGTAAAGCTTGAAATTCCATTTCTTTTTGAGCGGCAGACTCCTCTAACTGTTTTAATCTGATGTGCAAGTTTTCATTTTCTTCCCTGAGTGATTTGGAAACAATGCTTTCCATTTCACTGTCAGGAGCTGGTCCTTGTTGTTGTTCACTTTGTAAGTCTGAAATTTGTCTTTGTAGTTGATCTTCTGATCTAAGCGCACTTTCAACAATCATTAAACGCTATTTTCTTTCCAACTCCAGCTCCCTTTTCAATGCAGCCACTTCTTCTTCTGGGTGGACTACCGGTGGTGTTGGTAGCAATGTTTTTTGCTTCTTAGCTCGTTCGATTTCTCTTGCTTGTATATCTGTTACTGCTCTCAAATCTTTGACTTCAATTTGTAAGTCATCGATGACGACTTGCAAACTTTTGATGGTCTCCAGCGCATCTTTCTTTTCTTTTTCCAACTTTTGGATGTGTTCATCTCTGTCACTGACAAAGAATACGTTTATTGTATCCTCACATATGGCATTGAAGTCTTCCGACTCCTGTAAATTGTCTTTAAGGAGATTTACTATGCCTTTGAGCCCCAAGATCTCAGCATCTCTGATACTGATCAGCTTTAGAGTGTCCTCCCTTTGCTCTTGCAGTCTCAGAACTTCCTCATGGGTTTTTTGTAACTTCATTTTGTTGGACCGGTTTTGATCAGCTAACCATTGACTGTGCAATCTTGTTCTGTTTAGTATTGTCGCCATTGACTACAAATCTTCATCTATAGTAGCTTCCAGCTCAATTTCTTGAGAGGAGGAAGCTTTATCATTAGTCTAATCCACCTCCTTTTGCTTGCCTTTATCACTTTGTGATATGGTTCCAGTGTTTGGGTGTCCATTTGTTCTTTCTTCTTCTTCTTCCTCTTCTTCTTCACTTGGAGGTATTTGAACTCTGTCATCATGATGTGAACTTTCTGAATGCGAAGTAGAGTCAGCAGGTGGGCTAGATTGCCTCTCACTTGTATCTGGCCTTGGAGATGGCGGCAGTGTTTCCTGATCACGTGAAGTTGGCCTCAACTGATCTCTCAAAGTTTGGAGATCCTCTTCTTCTAGTAGCAATTCTGGTTCGTCCCTAGCATTTCTTTCTTGGATGTACCTCTCGAACCAGTCCAACTCAAAAGCTGGGTTGTTTCTATTCTTCGTTCTCAGTGTGTAAGTGCTACTAGAAGGTTTCCAAGTGGCGCCTACATCGCCTCGTAGAGATCTTCTAGAGCAAATCCTTCTAGCATCCTTTCCATTTTTGCTATCTTCTGCAACCTGGTGTTGTTTTCCATTTCCGCTTTCCGCTTCTTTAGTCGGGCATCTTCCTCTTGGGTTCTTCTTTCTTCTTCCATCTTTTCTTGTGTACTTCTTGTTACTCTTTCCAGCTTGCGTCCTCCAATGGTGTTAATAGAGGCCTGTACTTTCATTTGTGATCTGTCTTCGATATTCTCCCTTAATACCAGCCAGTCATTCTGATGAGGGGCAGGTGGCAACTGATTTTCCGTGCCTATGGCATGGTATATTACTCTGGTTAGGACTTCTCCTCCTGCAATGTAATTTGGTCTGTCCTGCCTTAGCTTTGTCATTTCTTCAAACATATATGATGCTTGATCTATATAGAACTCATGGGTCATTCCCATAGCCCATATCAGTGTGGTTGAGATGCTCCCGTGTGGTGTAGTGTATCTTGGCGGTCTTTTGCTGTAGCTCAACAAACACTGACTATAGATCTGTGTCAGTTCTCTTACTTCCGGGATTGCTATGAGTTCGAAAGAAGGTAGTTTGGACTTTTGCAAGTAGACTATGAGGTTTTTCCTTCTTTCTCTCATGTTGGCTCCTTGATCTGACAATTTCAATGCCTCTTTGATGATCTCTTTGGTGATCTGGATCTCCATCACTTCATTACCCATGCCTGCCACTCTGCAAGTTCCATCTTCTTGGATAGTCTCTATTAGATGTTGTACCCTCTTGAAATCTATCCCTAGTGGTAGTGATACAAAGTTCCACAAGCCAACTTTTTTGAGCCATGACCTTTGCGGTGATCTTTTCAAGTAATTCTCTGCCTCCTTGGGAATCGTCACTGCATCCACTAAGTTTCTTTTGTCATCCACATATGAACCTTGATAGATCTGAAAGGCTGCTGCCTGTTGCACATCTGCAGGTATCCAGGTGGCTGCTGGCTTTAAGGAGTTGGGTAGAAGTGCATAGGGTACTGCACCTTCCGTTGCCATGTTCTTGCCTTTTCTTTTTCCCGGAGAATCCTCCATAGATCCTGTATTCACAGTTAACAATTAATGCACAAACATAGTACTACTCTCCTAAATTGATTACCACTTAATCATGCATCTAGATGAGCCTTCTTAGTCCCAAGATTAGTTAAGGTAAAATGTTAGCAGATAGACAAGCTCTTCCATTGTGCGACTTTGGTGGCTTCAAATTGATGTTGTTGGTAGGAGAACAAGTCCAAATGCCTTGAAATTTGGTGTGGTGTATGCTCACAAGGCATGTAAGGTCACTCTATAAGCCCAGGCTCAAAATCTGTTCATTTGCAGCTTTTGCTCAGTCTATCGCGATAGACTAACCTTTTTTTGACCAAGGTCCTATTTTGCAGTTGTGCCTCCACCAATTGGTTTCCCATACCTTGCACATGATCTGATCTCATTTTCACCTCAGATGAATGTCAAGTGACCCCTTTTTAGATCAACTCCCACTTTTCCAGATTCCTGCCAAGGAGATGTTGGTCTATCTCCTTCATTTTGTGTTGTTTTGGGCTCAAATCTTACTGGGTGGTCCTCTTGCATCATGTTGAAGACAACTGATAATTCAAATTTTTGACAAGATGTTCCAGTATCCCTCTGCTTAGTCTATCGCGATAGACTAGTACTTAGTGCCAATTTGTCATTTTTTGGCTCTGTGACCATCTGTCTGCCTTCTCCCAGTTGATGCAAGGTTTCTTGACCCCTCACATGAGAATTTTACCTGTCTGCCCTTGAGATGTCCTGTTCTGACTCTGAGTTGTCTGCATGTCTTTCTCAGCTTGCCATATGAGTCCATCTTGTCACCAAATTTGGTTTACTGCCTTCATGTGCTTTCCCAAGTCTAGCTTGTAAAATTTTTGAAAAGTCTTTCCCCCAATAATTGGTGTAGCAAGTCTATCGCGATAGATTAAGTTTTTGGCCAGAAAAGATCCTTCTTGCACTTTGACTTGATATTGGTGGTTAATAATCCTTGTTAGCACCCCTCATGAAGCTAAAGTCAAAATTTCACTTGTCTAAGTGTAAATTCAAGTCTATCGCGATAGACTAGCACTTGGTCATTTTTACCAGTTTTTTCTTGATGTTAGTTGACCACCATGGTTTTAATAGGCCCTCCTAGACACACACATCAAGTTTTAATCAATTTAGCAGAGTGTACTCCGTGTTTGCAGCACTTAGCTGGTCCTGGACACACACATCAAGTTTTAATTAATTTAGCAGAGTGTACTCCCTGTTTGCAGCACTTAGCTGGTCCTAGAGTCGAAGTAGACCACTTAGGTGATGGTCGCGGTTCCTTTTGGTCATTTTATGATTCCATATGTCTTTTATTTCCTTTTGACCTTCCATCCAAGCAGTCAGTTGTTGTTTTGGTGTTTACAACACCAAGAACGACCATTTGGACATCCTTCTAGTCTGTTGCCGGCATTTGCCCTAGTGGAAGAGCTTTTTTCCCGAGTGGACACATTCCATCTCGTAGTTGACCTCTTTTGGATGTACCTTGTTGAATTTGGTGTCATTTTGTCACTTGGTCGGCCCTTTAGAGTATCGTGACGATTTGTGCGGTTTTCGTCAGATAGGGACTTTAGGCTCCATTTTGACGAACTTTTTCATAGTCTAACCCTTCAGTCGGTTTGTCGAGGTTATTGGTTTGCTGTTTATGAATTTTGGCTCATTTTCGATCACCTTGGTTTAGTTGCCCTTTTGCAGGTCCTGTGAAATTAGGGTTTTCTGAGCGGCTTCCTTCACGCTTTTCGAGGTCATAGGCTCGATCCCTAAGCTATAGGCATTGTGACTTTCAATTTGGATTGGATATTTAGGAACTCCTTGCAGATTTTTTGCTTCTCAGCACAAATGAGTTCTAATTCTGTGAGAATAATATCAAGGCAAAGAGTAATATCTTTGGTGATATTTATGAAGATATAGTTAGAGGCATCAGATATCCATCTGAATTTATGTTTGTGAAATTTATATGTAGGAAATAGTACTGGTAACTTGGTGTTGCTAATAGAGTAACCAAGTTGTTTGAAATGTTTAGAGATCTTGTTAGAGATATCTTGCGGCGTTTTGTTGGT
Organism: Adiantum capillus-veneris; assembly: GCF_014529385.1. Classification (NCBI taxonomy): domain Eukaryota; kingdom Viridiplantae; phylum Streptophyta; class Polypodiopsida; order Polypodiales; family Pteridaceae; genus Adiantum; species Adiantum capillus-veneris. Next base: position 71,508,649 of record NC_140938.1, on the reverse strand, counting down.
ATGACAGAATTCTTTTCCTGATACTCGATCCCGAGCTGCTTTCCAGACAAGGTATTTGCACATAATAGTAAGGTAGTTAGAGATTTTGTCAAGCCCGACCACAAACCATTTATTTGAGATTAGTTGAAAGTCAAAAGCTAGCTAAGGTGTAAGCCAAGAACTCTCAGAAGAAAGCCACATTCTAGGAAGTAGAGAAATTTTGTAAAGGAAGCATTCCTTCACTAATTCTTTTAAGTCCGGTAGGACTGTCATCTACAGTCGGAGAGCACTAACAAGGTCAGTGAGGCAGCTAAGTAAAGCTGATAGTGCAAGGTAAGGGTTTTTTGGATAGTTGGGTATGTGATTGAGTCCTTTGGCCAATACCTTACGTATTGTGACATTATCTATAATACTGAGGTCATGAGTACAGACAAGGTTCCCAAATCCTTCAAAATCCTTGCAGAATGAGGTAAATTGAATGCATGTACAGCAAGGGATTGTTTCTTGTCTAAGAAAGTCATTATTTAAAACTAATCCTTTTATAGGATGATGGTATTTCCATCCAATGAGAATATTGTCAAGCAGTTTATGATTCCCAAAAAAAAAGTCAAAGCACTCACAAAAAAGACTTTTTGGTAAGATCGAATCAAGAAGTATGTTGTGAAACAGACAGTGTATGTAGATATCACCACAATTCGAATCATCTTTACTGAGGACTTTTCTTCCACATGGGTTTGTAGAGACCTGCAATATATTTAGGGGTTAGATTTCAGGGAAGTTTCTGATTGCAGGGAATATGCCTCTCCCTCTTGTAAAGCTACGAGACTTTCCTCGGTTAGATGAGGAGCTAGGTGTGAAAAAAGAGGTGAAGGAGTTGGAAGAAGCTAAAGAGTTAGCTCTTTTTAGAGCAGGAGAATCATCATCTTCAATACAAGGTTTAAGCAGATTCGTGATGTATTTGACTCCTTTGTAGTTAGCATAAGTTATGAGGTATAGACCGGGCTCATCACCTTTAAGTTCTTTCAGAATATCATGCAATAGACCTCTGAAGATATTGAAGGCGATTTGTGCAATCACAATCTGCTTAGCCTTTCCACCTAGCCATGAGCAGATTAGGGATAGATGAAAGTCAATTGGTTTCTCTGGGAACAATAGATCTAAATGGTTGAGGATATACCATATTGCATGATCAAACCACATGATGCTTGATTCACAGGTAGCTTTTGGGTCAAGAAATCTACAAGCACATTTTACATAGGGGTTACTTTTCGCAAATTCCATGCTACCCTTAGTACGTATGTACAATCCATCATTTGAGGGGCATTTGGAGTGGTCGATAAGATGAAGGTTAAAGGGGGATTTAATCGGTTCTCCCTTAGAATTGCCCACCTTTAAGAATCTTAAGCTTACAATCTTCCATTGTAGAGGCGGGGAGGTTGGCCAAGTATACCCAGGTTTCACTAAGAATAGGAGCCAGGAAGGCTTTGTTTGGTAGAACCCATAGTTGATGGTCTACTCCGAGAGATTCAATTTCTATTTGTCTTATTGGTAAGACAGGAAAGACTTTTGAGATTTTAGGTACCATCTCAAGGAGGTTAACATCATTGAGAGAGCAAAGATTTTTTTGAAACTCTTTTACTGCTTCTAGAGCTGCACTATCTTGACAGAAGATGCCACCAGTAGAAGGGATGGAGGGGGTATTTGGGGTGCAGACAAACGAGGGGTTAAGCCCACAGAGTTTTCTAAGGAAGTTTGACAGTTCAGCTCTAGATGAGGAGAACAGGGCAAGCTCTTGCTGATATTGTGAAGCAAGGACAGGAAGTTGGGCAATATATTGGGATAGCAGATTAACACCTTCTAGGGGGTCTTTGTCCAATGAAGCCAGAATTTTTACCCAGTCATTAAATGACAACATCTGCAAGACAGAAAGTTTTTTGTCCGAAACAAGAGCTGAATCATAAATAAGTTGTGAAGCATCCAAACTGTTAATACATCTGAGGACCAAAGAGGAGGCAACAGATTGGGGATCCGCAGTAAGTTCCAATCCCTGAGATAAAGCAAGAGTCTGCAAAAACAGTGAGGTCAGGTTTATTTTGTCTTGCCATAGTATGTGATACATAATTTGGCTTTCCTAGCAAGGAAAGGTCTAGTTCTAGCAGCTAAGGTATCTTTTGGTGTACGGTCTTTAAGGTAGAGCTTAATCTGATCAAAAATCTTTGCATGATTATCAGGGTTGTGATTAGTACTCATGCGAGCTGTCATTCTATAATGTGAGCAGTCCTGAAACAAAGGTGATATAAAAAATTAGCAAAGTGTTCTAGAATGTAAAGTCTTTTTGGTCCTGTAACCCTTCAACCAGCAAAGTCTGAGACTATGGTAGCCGTGAGCAGGCAACCAGAAGAGATTCTAAAAGCGGCCACCTAACACCAGTCTGCCAATGAAGGATTTAACGACTGTGGGTCCAATTTAGAGCTCCATTCCTACGATAATTTCCTAGGCCAGCATCCCGGTTTCCCCAAAGAGGAGAAACCTTATGTATAGGATGTGTGTGTAGATGTTTAAATCTTAACTAATAAGACACAATTGAATTTTTACATTCAAAAGACAGCTGACCAAGGAACAATGAACTGATATGTACAAAAAAAACTCAGTATCAGAATTATTTAGATACAATGATTGTAGGAAAGAGGTCCTCTTTCAGTAGGGTTGGAAGTAAAAAAGACTTCCCCATTCCTCAGTGGGTATTTCATCATAGTAATGTTGCTTGCCAAAGAAAAGAAAACCCTCCAAGATAAGATAGAGTACTTACCTACATCCATCCAAACAAGACAACAATTCAGTTAGCGGTATCAATGGACTATATCAGTTGTTATCCATGTCCATCTTTCAGAATTTACTTACTTTAGAAAAGCTTTTAGGTTTATTAGTTTTTAGCACTCTTTACATATTCCTTCCAAAATCAGTGGTATAATATACTTTCTAATATGAGTGGTGAAGTCCATCATCAAAAAAAGTTTTTAAGAATAGTGAGGTTTACTTGTTAAGCCATAGCTTGGTAGCTACGCTTGAGCCCATAATAACAACCATCTACTTACTAAGCACTAAAGAAAAAAACACCAATTTTTACAAGTGGAACCTCATTTCTCGAGCCATATCTCGGTATTTATGCCAAGTTTTGAGGGTACCAGTCATATACTTACCTTCAATCTCCAAAGATTTCTTCATAGCTTGGTAGCTATGCTTTATACTAACAGTAGCAACCATATACTTACCAATCAAGTGGAACTTTATGTCATGATCCAAAGGCCAATTTTTTTTGCTGAGAGTATATACTTACCTTCAAAAAACTTCAAGTTTTAAGTATTCAATACAGTTCAGCAGATTTCAGCCTTGTTTTTCTCCAAGATACCTCCATTGTCCTGGGTGCTAGATAACCTTAACACCTTCTCCCCATATGAAATCATGAGGGAAGGTATTATGCCAAAGTCCAAGAGTTGCCATATTTCTTAACACAGAAGAGCCAGACGTCTCCTTGTTGGTGTTTAGACAGAGTTTTATTATCAAAACAATCATAAGCTTTCAGAAAAATCAAGGTTCTATTCACTTCTCATGCGGTCACTAGCTTTAGCTATAGGCCAGAGCAAAAGTGCATTAGCTATATACTTACCCCCCCTTTTTTTTAACAAAAGCCAAGTGATTAGTCATCATCCAGAACATTGTAATGTTCGGTTACTGTCAGGCTTGAATAGAGAAACAAAAAGACCAGAGTCGGCTTAAAACAGAGCCCTAAAAAAACCAGTGTTGGCAAAAACAGTGCATAGCAAAAAAGCCTCTATCGGCTAAAAATCAGAGCCATCTTTTTTTGAACAAACTTTAGTTCGGTTGGTAAACAGCAGGACCTACAGCGGCTTAAGCCAAGCCAAGATACCCAATGATGCATATTTTTCTCAACAAGATCAGTCAGCAAATCCCCCAATCCTTCTACTAAATCCCATTAGTATACATTGCTCCCATTTTTAAGGGCTACAACAGTTTTTATGAAAAAAACCAGTCTACGCAGAGTATTGCCAAAACCACTTCGTAAAGAAAAAAGCCTTAATGAATGTCGTTCAGTTCTGTGTTACGCTATGAGAACTACTGCAAGTAGTATTAACTAACTATTTTCGAAGCAACAGATAACCAAAAGATTTTTTTCAAAAAAGCTTTAGAGAAAAACCTAAGTGTTTTGAGCAGTGAGCTCCATAGCTCAGATAGTGAAGCAGATAGTCTATTGCCTTTAGTCAGAACAAAAAAAACATACACAGGCTAAGTGAGGGGCAAGGTGCGCCCTCACCTTATTTATAGAGTTTTGAGCTGCATTTCCCTAAGCGTGATCGATGGGAGAGGCATGTGGCGCTGCTGTGTAGCGTCTTCAAGAGATGCACAGAAAGCCTTGCTAGGGAGATCCATACCCAAGATGCACAGGCCACCTACCATTTACAATGAGAGCTCGGTGTTTTACTCACGCCCAATTCTAGGAGAGATTTGTTATGCAAGGGCATAGTCCCATAAGTTGAATGTAATAAGTTGGTATCCCATGAGTGCTTCAAGGTGGGGGGGGGGGGGATATATAGGAGGAGGGAAAAACTAAAGTCTTAATATTACCACAGAGTGTGTGTGTGTGTGTGTGTGTGTGCGCGCAAAAGAGGGAAGGAGAAGAGAAAGATGCAAAAAGGTTAAATGTAGTAGGAGTAGTTCAAAGGTGCCAAAGACAGAGTGAGACAAAAAAATGCATTTGAACAATGGGTAAATAAGTATCAATAGGTTATTGGTGATAGTGTCGATCATATGTGTGTCAAGGAGAGATGTATAAAGATACACACACACACAAACACATACAAAGTGAGGTGGTAAGAGGAGTGACCAAGACCTGCCGGTAGGCGGGTTGCACGAGTACTATCATAATGGGGGAAGGGATTCCGGCCCCTCCCCCAACCACCTGACGTAAGCTGATGCAACCGGTCAGTGTGCCCTAAAGCTCCGATGACTGCACTAGAGAGAGAGAGAGAGAGAGAGAGAGAGAGAGAGAGAGAGAGAGAGAGAGAGAGAGAGAGAGAGAGAGAGAGAGAGAGAGCAAAGAGAGTGGTTATCGACTGCGCGATACATCAAAGAGAGAGAGCGAGTAGAGAGGTTGCCGACTGCGTGAGACACGAGAGAGAGAGAGAGAGAGAGAGAGAGAGAGAGAGAGAGAGAGAGAGAGAGAGAGAGAGAGAGAGAGAGAGAGAGAGAGAGAGAGAGAGAGAGAGAGAGAGAGAGAGAGAGAGAGAGAGAGAGAGAGAGAGAGAGAGAGAGAGAGAGAGAGAGAGAGAGAGAGAGAGAGAGAGAGAGAGAGAGATAGATAGAGAGAGAGAGAGAGAGAGAGAGAGAGAGAGAGAGAGAGAGAGAGAGAGAGAGAGAGAGAGAGAGAGAGAGAGAGAGAGAGAGAGAGAGAGAGAGATGGTGCTATGTTGAGGACAAGCTGCTCTTCATAGGCTCGGAGCGAAGGCAAGAGCAAATCTTAATAGTGGAGGCAAGTCGGCACTGAGAGTACGGCCTGCACCGAGATCTGACTGCTCTCTCTCTCTCTCTCTCTCTCAAGCACAGACAATCATTTTAGCTTTTTTTACTTCATTCTATTTTGTACCTAGAGATTGTATTAGATCCACCAAGGAACTTGGGGGAAGGGATTCCGGACTGTCATTTTAGCTTTTCTAGCCTGCCCAAAGGGAAAAGGCTATAGCGATGCAACGTCTTTTTGCTGACTAAAATATTTTTTATTTATTTTGTTCATTTTGTGGATTTATATCAAGAACCACTATGTGGCATGATTAAAGTGGTTGGAAAAGTGGCCACTCTCCGCACAAGATGGGTATCCTAGGAGGTTGGTAGAGGTAGGGATAAGGATTGGCCATGTGTAGACCATCTATTGGCTTATCATTTGTGGAGGGAGTGATAAGACTTCTAGGGTTGTGAGTCTCATAATTAGTTTTCTTTATGGATTCAAGCTGTTGGCTCCCAAGCGTCTACCGGGTAGAGGTAGGTGGGAAGCTTCTCTGTGTGTGAGTCTTCCACGGTGGGGTTGCACTGCGTGGAGGTTGCCATCGCCATAGCCTGGGTTGCATGCTTCTCTTTCTCATCCGTCTATTGTAGCTCCCACACTGTTGGCACATCTTGGGTTGCAGGCGCACTGTTTGCTTCTCGTCTATTGCAGTTGCCGCACTGTCGACCAACTCTTGCATCCTCTTGCAGCCTCTGTACCTACCGCACTGTTCGTCTCTTGCCGTTGCAGCACTGCTTATTCTGCCTGCTAAGCGTGCCATTAGCAGGTCAGCGCATCAGCAAACGCAGTCGTCATGGCTTGCACTTAGATGCAGAGGCCCGTATTATGAGGTATGAGGTATGATTCAATTGCTTGTTGCATTTTGTTTCAGGTGTGCATTACCATGAACTTTTTTTGTTGCTCCTCCCATTTATTGGCGATGAGAAAACCTTTGAGACAAGTGTTGAATGTTGGAAAGAAAAATATGCCACAAAATTTACAATAATAGATGAGAATCGTCACAAATATAGTAAGTTAAAACTTGAAGCAACAAGCACTAAAACACTTTCATTGCCCTCATCCTCAAGATCTGAGCATAACGAGCCTTAAAAATATGAGTTGGCCCTTGATATTCAAACAAGAAATCCCACCACAAGATCCTTGCCAACATTTCAAAAATTGGCATTGTGCAATGAGGAATACCACTCACTTGTCTCCAAGTTGAACATTGAGCAACGCTCCCATTTTGATGACATTATGACTAGGAAACGCTTGCAACCAACTCAACCAATCCATCTCTTTCTGACTGGGGGTGCAGGAACAAAAAAAACTTTCACTTTGCAAGCAATCATTCAAGGCTTGATCCGCCACTACAATAACTCTCTTGCATTAGATGTTGAACTCCCCTCAACATTGTTGATGGCATATACAGGAAAAGCAGCTTTCAACTTCGGAGGCACAACAATTCATTCAGCATTGTGCTTGCCCCTTGTCTTCCAACCAAATACTTCTCTTTCTTCTGAAAGTTTTGCCGAACACTCGCAGCTCTATAAAAACCTCAAACTAGTTGTGTTTGATGAAGCATCTTTGATTGGAAATAGACTCTTGTGGATCATAGATACAAGACTACGATCAATCAAGCACAATCACGTAGAGCCATTCGGTGGGCTAGATGTCATTTTCTGTGGTCACTTATGCCAAGCAAGCCCAATTCGAGATTGCTGGATATTTAGCGAGCCACAAGATTCTCTGCAATTACTCTCGCCTTCGTTTTGGCACACCCATATAAAATGCTATGAGCTGACAAAAACAATGCATCAATCAAAAAATGACTTCATTGCTATTCTCAACAGAGTGCGCAAAGCGAAACACACAAGCGAGGATTTGTTACTCTTGAATACCAACCATTGCAAATAATACCTTTGACAAATTGACAACACCCCATTTATACTTCACAAATAACTTGAAGGACTCACATAACCGCCTTGTTTAGAAATTGCATGCTCATGCATACATAATCCACGCAAGGGACAACCATCATAAAACTTGCTCAAAAAACCTTGTAGTGCCAAGCAACCCACAAAACACTACCGGCTTAGCCTTGACCTTGGAGCTTAAAGCAGGAATGATTGTTGAGATTTGTGGTGGGAATATTGATATCTCGGATGGTCTTGTGAATGGCACAGATGGAATCTTGAAACTTGTGGAAAGCAAACCTCCCTCTCCTATTGCATGGATATTGTTTTTTGATCGCTCAGCAGGCTTCAAACAACGACATGTGCACCAACACCTTAACACACTTTCCATTAACCCCCAATGGACACCAATTTTTCATTCAACAAAAGAATTTCAGGTTGGGAAAAATGCATTGAACATTGTGTCTCAAACCCAATTTCCAATCCAGGCAGCGAACGCATGCACTATCCATAGATCGAAGGCTTGACAATGAGCATAGTAGCCTTTGATCCAACATGAATAAAAAATCACATGGATTAGCCTACACAGCTCTTTCTTGCATCAAAGATCCATCAAACCTCCACATTCTCAATCCAATCCAACCAACTCAAATCAAAGTCGACAAGAATTTCCTTGATGAGCTTGATCGCCTTAGCAATGAAGCCAAATGGGAATACTTCACAAAATTTCCATTCGCATACAAACATACACATCAGATCATTGAATCATTGAACATCTTTTCTAGTCAAAAATATCTCTACAATATCAAACAGGATTTGAATTTTGCAAGTTCTGACATTTTGTGCCTTCAAGAAACAAAACAAAAAATTCCTTCCAATGATCTTGCACCAAAGTTTAATCATGTCCATCACCACAACAAAATAGGTGTTTCAATCTACTACAAGACTTGCATGAAGTTGCAACTGCAAACACACTGCTTGCTCCAGGAATAGAGATCATTCAAGTTGTCTTAGGCATCCATGAACACCTTGAATGGGAAATCATATGCGTCTACAAATCTCCAAAAACCTCATCAGCCTTGTTGGTGTCACAACTCCGTACCTTGCTACAACAATTACATCCTGGACGAATGAGTGTTGTTATGGGGGACTTTAATGTAGACAATGACCCCACAAACAATCAATATCATTCATAGTAGGCACACGATTTTGCTTTTGGTCAGATCATTCATCCACTCATCTTATGATTCCTAAATGGTTCTAACCACTCCCTTCCTCCCTCCCTACCCCCCCTCCCCTCCATCCCTTCCACCCTTCATCTCTCCCTTCCCTCATCCTCTCCACAAAAAGAAAACATAATTCCATACATTATGCTTCCCTTTATCCTATCAAAATACCACTTTGATACTCTTCAATCCTTCATCACGGTCAACATTTTGTGATGTAATCTACAAATCACTTTCTCTATGGATCAATATGATTAACATCCTTACAGTTTTTTGTTTCACTTTCTTATTATTTATTTGTTTCCTGTATAGGTAGGTCTTGTGATTTTGTCACTTGTTTTACTTGTCATAAAAATCAATATCTAATTCTCCTAAATGATTTTCTCATGTTAAACTGATCATTTAATATGGGGAAGTGCTAGGGGAGAAAAAGCTAGATTATTGGTTAAGCTGACAGACCGGCCACAGCAGGGATCCAAAGGAGGGAAAATAGGGATCCAAAAGGGGGGCCATCTGCACAAGAGCAACATGCAACAATGGGCTTAAAAGGCCCTAAGGTTTAGCCCAATAAAACTACCAAAATGCTAAGGTTCCAAAATTCAAAGGTTGTGTCCAAAGGTCAAAAGCTTAGGAAAATTGGATGCTTTGTGTGTGTCCCAAAAGTCTTCAACCATCCCTACATAGGAGGGGGCGAGCCCTAGAAGTAGGAGATGAGAGAGAAACACACACACACACACACACACACACACACACACACACACACACACACACACACACACACACACACACACACACACACACACACACACACACACACACAAGCTCCCTTTGTACATAAGGGAAAAAGGGACACATGTCAGCTCCCTAGCCTAGATGCCCACAAGGTGTTCTCAATTCCTATTGGATGACCTTGGAGGTGGACCAATGAGAATTAGGCTAGAGTAAGTCTAGTTTAATTAATTTAAAAACACTTAATAAAAGAACCAATAAGAATTAAGCTCTCTAGAAGACTAATGGACAGTCTCCCAAGGGGTCCAATGAGCATTCTTGTTGCTCTCTCCACCCAAGCACTCTTGTTATTCTCATTAGAAATCTATTCTAATGAAATGCTCACTATGTTCATGCTAAATTCTGCTACACACAAGTTACTAGACCATTAAATGCTACATTGGTATCAGAGCACAAGGTTTCTCTTTTCTTGCTCAAGAAGGGAGGTCCTCAAGCTAGCTATAAATGGTTGGTATTATTAATTGCATGTGAGTAAGTAGAATAGGGACTTTTCAGCCTTATAGTGCGCCTGCCTTTGTGCAGTTAACAGGGCATCACCGCCGAGAGGTATGGTCTTAATAGTGGAGTCCTACGGGGCTTGCCTACGGCTTAACCACCATTGATCTATTAAAAGCTTGACAGGAGCCGATGTTGAGTTGGTGTTGAACGACCCTCTCTTTTATTCTTTGTAATTAATGGTATTCAAGCCACGGGTATAGTAGCTTGAGTGCTTTTTCTAAAGGGGTAAAGAGGAGTAGCAACTAGGGCTTGAAGTGCCAAAGTACACCTAAAAATTTTACACCTAAAACTTGTTAGAATGGATGCCAATAGTAAAGAGAGTGAGATTAATGTTGATAACTTTGATTTTGCTAATGAGCAGGCTATCAATGATGTCCCTATGCTTGTTAACTACCTTGTTTCTAGGCTTCAACAAGCTATGGGAAATCCATCCCTCCAAAGTGAAGTGCAATGGGAGCTTTGTGCTCATGGGATTCTCCAAGCTCCTCACCATGACGAGAGAGCACCGAGGAAGCCTCCTTGGGAACCTTCAAAAAGAGTCCTCTCTCCTATTCGGGAAGAAGAAGAGGATCCATACGAAGGGCTCAAAAATTTTCTCCTTGATGACGCATCTCCTTCTCAAAGGAGGAATCAAGAGCCTCCACAGAAGGAATGAGAAAGAAGTGAGTCTCCCGCCACCTCGACGAAGATGGCTCCACGATGATGGCGGGCTAAATGCTCTCCATCACCTCCAAAACGAAGAAGACCATTGCACACTTCTCCACACCATAGTTCAAAGAGGGATGATAAAAAGCAAGAGAAGAAAAAGGCGAGAAAGAGGACACACTCGTCTCCATCTTCTTCAACCTCTTCCTCTTTTGAAAGTGATGGTGAAGACCAAGAAGATCAAGGCAAGAAATAGGTGAGAAAGAGGTCACCCTCTTCTCCATCTTCCTCAAATTCTTCACCTTCTGAAGAAAGTGATGGTGCAATTTTTGAGCCATAAAAAATAAGAGACCATCGGAAATTTTATGCCGCGTGGAAGAGGTCGTCCAAGCTCAAGAAGTTCAAAGAGGGAGGGAAAAGAATCTCTTTCCTTACCTACGATGGCACCTTTGGTGCTATGGACAAAGTCTTGGACTTTATCCAATAGTTCGATGCAGCGTTTGGAGATGAGGGCTTCACGGAGTCCTCTAAGCTATGCCATGTAGCTATGCACTTTCAAATGTCCGCCAGGAAATGGTGGTCTAGCTTAGGGGCCGTGAAGCTCCACGAACATGGAAAGAGCAGTTTTTGGCCACCGATGCCGAAGACAAAGTACTCACCAAATGGTGAAGCTTAAAGCTCTCTCCTTACGAATCCATTCACAAATATGTAGACACGTTTTGGGACCTACAACTCAAAGCCTGTGTCTTCAAAAAGTTGGATTTTGGAGAGCAAAAGCAACAATTTTTTGCGGGCTTAACTGAAGCAATGGCAGAGTATGTCAACTCCCAAAGGCCATGCACCATATCGGCGGTTATACGCCATACTATGGTGGCTTCCCAAATCAATTTCCAAACGGGGGCTACAAGAAATTCTAAGCCCACGGAAAACAAGGGTTCCAATGAGCCTAAGAGGAAGGACAATGTCCAAATGTCTCCTAAGGGAAACTCCAACAAAGCTAAAGAGAAGGGAGTTTACAAAGGCAAAAATAAACTCTCTCCTGAAGAGCTTGAGCGTTATCGCAAGGATAACCGTTGTTGGAGCCCCATTGGTCCAACTGTTGTAATGAGCTCATCTTGTAAAGCATATCAAATTCCCATTTTATGCCAAAGACGTCTTATCATTTTGATCCATTCGTATGGGTTATGTAAAGATTAATCAGTTAGTCAGGACTCAGATTTGTTCCCACTTTGTAATAATGAGTAAGAGAACCCTATGTACATTTTTGAGCTAAGGTGACTAAAGTATAAAAGTCACCTTAGAACCATTTTTTAATAACATTTGAATATTAATCCTGTGTCGTACGAGTCTGAGAGAGAGGGAGAGAGAGAGAGAGAGAGAGAGAGAGAGAGAGAGAGAGAGAGAGAGAGAGAGAGAGAGAGAGAGAGAGAGAGAGAGAGAGAGAGAGAGAGAGAGAGAGAGAGAGAGAGAGAGAGAGTGTCTTATCCTCTTCGCTACGCGCTTCTCCCTCACCGGATTCACGACGTGACCACACCATCGCGGTAGTCTCTCCGAGAGCTACGCGCCCACGCTACGCATTCACCGTTTTGAGTTGATCGTGGTCGATCCTTCCTCGAGCTTGTTTTGCTTGTAAGTAGCACAAACGGTGTCTGTTTTCAATAATCAAGTGCTTTATGGAATGAGAAAGAGATTAGCTACGCATAGATACTCATAAACTTAAGTTTTGCCCACTTTTGGATTATGACCTGTTAGTCTATCACGAGTGTATTCGAGATAACTAGGGTTCAAATCTGGTGAGATTAGACTTATAGGTAAGTATATCCTAGTGAGAGGATGGTTCCTAGTAAGTTTGATGCGATTCCGAGTTCATTGGACGTGTAAACTGTGTTGTGAGCATTTAGGGATAGAGTGGGTTGCATTCTACCAGGGTTAGTGATTGATGCATCATAAAAGTGCGTATGTGTAGATTGGTCTCAGCCTGACAAGCTAACGAGATTGCCTACGTGCACCTACGGGTTAGTCGTGTCATCGGATGATAAGTATGTTGTTTGTGTCGTGCTCGTGAGTATGAACAGGGGAGTAGTTTTTCCCTAAAACATTGGCGCCGCTGCCGGGGACACAAGACCTTAAGTAGGGAGATCTACGTCACTCGTGTGATGGTTAGCTTACTTTAGTTTTGACTAGAGAGAGCTTAAACTTTTAGAACAAGATCTAGGATAGAGTATCCTAAGGTCTAGTGGATAGCCAGGAAGCCTGTGTCTTGCCGAGGGTCTGCGACTAGTTAGATTTAGTTAAGTAGGATAATGTGGAGTTAGGGTTTTTGGTTTTGAGTGCTTGTTATACTTGTGAAGAAATAGTAGAAAAACGCTGTAAAACCGCATAAAACAAACAAAAAGAAGAAACAATAAGGCTGTTGCTTGCCTTGAAAGCAAAACCCACCCCATATACCCTTGAAAGGGGTGAAAAGAGTCGACATTGAAATTTATGATCCAACACTCGAGAAAACATAAAAATTGCGACCAAAACCAACAAAAAAAGAAACAGGTGATTGTCATAAGGAAACACTAAGTGAACCTAAAGAGGCCAAGAAGAGATATAACCATTAGCCAAGGGTAAAGTGACTGTGTCATGAGGTATGACTGATGTTCACAAGTTTAAGATGAAATGTCATCAAATTTGCATCAGTTCAAGTGCAATGGAGTTGTGAATTGTCAGAGAAAAGTGAAATTTGTGAAGTGCTTGAGTTTGAGGTCAAAATAAGTCCAAACTTCATAAAACTTGGGGGATAGACTTATATGGGCACAGGGAACAAGACTATGCAAAAATAGACAAAAAATTAAGTCCCCATTGCTCTCTGCCTGGTCTATCGCGATAGACTGATGAAGGTGGTGATTGACTAGCAGCAAGAAAAAAACCTTTACACCACAGGTTTAACACATCAATACAAGGGTACTCACAAAAATTGAGTAAATTTGAACACCATTTTGACCACAAAACTTCAAAACTGGTGTTTAGAGTCTGAATTCAGAGACAAGGGCAATAAGTCTTTGACCAAATGTCCAAACAGTGCCAAAATTGGTCAATGCACTACACAAGGGGAGGCTGAACCAACTGTGGTGAAAACTTGAGAAAAATGCTAAAATTGGAGAAAGTGCCTAGTCTATCGCGATAGACCAAGGAAATTGTTGCTGGGGAATTTTTCTTTCAAATTTTCCCTAGGGAGATTTTTATCAGGGCCTAAATAGCAGACACACCAAAATTCAAGGCATTTAGAACACTGAAGGTCAATGTGAGGGTCAGATAGAGAATCAAGCTCTGACTGAAATACTAAAATGGAACCAAAACCCAACCCAAGTGTCCAAACTTCATAAAACTTGAGGGATAGGCTATAGAGGATAACTAGAACTCAAGGGTAAAGTCACAATTTTGAATTGACTTGTGATGAGCAAATTGTCAGTCTATCGCGATAGACTAAGAAAGTAGTGAATTAGACACTTTTTGCAATTTGTGACTATACTGCTAGGACATACTCTCTATATAGATCCCAGCCATCATTTCATATTTGAAATTGGACCACCAGAAGACTGACTAAGGGGTTGCTGTATATACTTGAAAGATTTTTGGTAATTCAGGGAAAACCCTTGTGAACAGACTAACCATCCTTGTGTAGATCCAAGAAGGAGATCAGCGCAAAGCCATACAGGAAGAAGGAGTTTAGGTAAGCTTGAAGTTTGCAACCAAACTTTCATTCTTATGTATTTAAGGTCAGGAGCCTTTGGTAAGTCGGGAGCTAAAAGTGTCAAAAGTCAAACTAGCACCACGTCCACTGAAGAGAGTGTAACTCAGACGAGGCTAGACCCATTAGCACCAATCATTGAGGAGGGTAGTGATACTGACACTTCGTCGGAAAAGTCCTTCTTCATGACGGGGAGTCAACAGCCAGGAGGTTTCAACGGTGAAGGACCAATGCCAGGGGGGAGCACCTCCCTACATCCTTTAAACGAAACCTAGTTCAATATAATCTTCTTGGAAGGAACTAACTCGAGGGGAGGCTTAGTTTATTCTGACTATCGAGGACGCAAGTGTATTTGTATTGAAGAAAGACCGGCTCAGAGACTAGAGATAATTCGAGTCTATGATGATGGTGACAGATTTCGAGACGAAAAGGGGAACCACTATCTGATAGTGAGTAACCCTGAGGATTACAACAGATATGGGGATAACGTGGCAAAAGGGAAAATGGTTTCAGAAACCCAAGAACCGCCTCCTAACATCGATCGACCTGGAGCACTTTTTATGTATGATAAGAAAACAACCAGGGTCCCAACCTATAATGAGAATGTAGGGATTTACAAGCATGAAAGCGAGGGAATAGTCTCTTACTTTCGATGCAAGGAACCCTACCCAAATGAATTAAGCAAAGACAAGGTTCTTTACTTATTTTATTATGAAATTGCTATGGGGAAGGATATTGTTTTTGTTGATAGATACGGGCGAGAATACAAACGTATTCTCCCAGAAGAGGTTGAAAGGGCAACAGTTCCGGGAGCATCGACCTATGGCCCCGACGAAGTACCAAGAGCCACCTACACCCCTAGCAAGTCGACTAATCCCTTCTCAAAGAGTATGATGCTACCTCACATTCTACCCGACCACCGACATCCAACTACCAGGACCAACCAGCTACTCAGCCATCATTGCAGGCATGGCTTCGACAGAGTGCTACATTAGAACAAGACCGAACCCGAGAGGGTTATCAAACCGCACGAGGATTAAGGGATCTACAAGAACCACCACTCTATGCACAGTATCAAGGAGAGAGTAAGCCAAAGACTCAGGGGTCAACTGAGCTTGGAAGAACACCCCGAGAACGAGTTCGGAGAGATGAACCATCTCTCACGAGAACTGTTAGAAATTATGGATTAGGAGCACCATTGGGAGAGGAACCTGGCCACTACAGAAGACCAGAGGAGGTATATCAGCTAGGACGGGGAGATCCCATGATGAGATTTGTAGACCATCGTAGAATTAGACCTTCTCAAGTGCAAAAATGGGTAAACAAGAAATATACGGGAAGCAGGGATCCGAGAGATCATGTAGCAGCCTTTGTATGTGTAATTAGAGCTGAAGAGGTGTTAGAATTTCCTACCCAATTTACAGGATTCGGTTTAACCTTAGAGGATGATGCTGCTACATGGTTTGACTCGGTGGAGTGAAGAGACTTTGAGTCTATGGAGGAAGTGTTTGACGAGTTTATCGAGGAATTCTCACAAAGGGAGATAGCTCATAATACAGTCTCGCAAATCCATAAATTCAAATAGAAATATGGAGAGTCTATGCGAAAGGCGGCCCTCTGATTAAAAAGATATGTTAAGTTCTGCGCTGTGGAAGAACTGCCAACTTAGTCCAGACTTATGCTTATATTTATCCAAGGACTAAGGAATGCAGATCTTCAAAAGGACTTACATATGAAAAGGAGCATTACGTTGAATGATTTAACCAAGGAAGCTCTATACCTTGTGGACAATTGTGCAGTCTACAAAGAGGGTGAGTTCAAGGATCTTGACGATGATTCTTGCTCGCAACAAAGCGGAAGCAAGTCTGCTAAGACAACAGTGAAAGGAGAAGTAGCAGTAAGCCAAGAGCAGCTTGTAGAGGAGGTGCTTAAAAAGATGAACTTGTATTCCAAACCACAAGCTAAACAACAAAAATGGTGTGCGATTGAACAAAAATGGACAAACCATGGGACGCAACAACCACCCCTACCAGGATTACGACCAGTCGGCATAAGATACACACCCACAGTAACTGAGTCGGATGAGAAGGCTTTGATACCTATGCATGCATACTACGACGAGCCCAATGGATATGCGGCGAACTCTGTCTATTATCCACCAGACGAACCCTCTACACCAGAACCATGGAGCATGATAGGAAATATAGGACCACCAACTGCTGCACAGGCAGCGGGGGAAGGACGATATAGCTTGGATGAAAGAACATTGTTGTTCATAGCCAACAAAGGCATGAGCGGGCAAAGAATTGCACACCAACAAAGAGGAGCTCCAGGAGCACCTCAACACCCTAAAGGACCATGCTACAAGTGTGGTGGAGACCATTGGCTGAGGGACTATCCTCATGACGAAATCATTAGGGTCAACTCATATTGCACGGAGTGTGGAATTACTCACTTGATCCCTGATTGCCCTAAAAACCCGAGCAAAGGAGCAAAAACTACCTTGAATATGCTGGGAGCGCTAACTTCCAGTGGAGGGTCAGAAAACGAAACTCCGATTCCTGTTAAGGTCTTGACGAGAGCCCAAGCAAGGAAAAATGACAATCATCCCAAGAGTAACGATGAAAATCAAGAAGAAATCAAGACTGACAAGTCTAGCGTCAGTCGTGATAATCCTTGGAAAGAACGAAGAGCAAAAATGAAAGCTAGACGTGAGCGAAAACAAAAAGATGTAGAAGCTGAGCTAACGATAGCTCAAGAGCAGCTTAAACAACAAAGAGAGTCTGACTCTCTAAAATCAACGGAAGGACCAAGAAGTGCAAGCTCAGGAGGGTCGGTATTGGTAGATAAGATCAATGAACCCTTAGATGCAATCTTGCAAGCATATGAAGCAAGATTGAAGAACAGACAGACTCTAGAGCAAAGATGGTTGACATATCCATATCCAGAGATAGAAAAACAGAGACTAGAGATGTGCAAATAGCTGATTGAAACTGCACAAGCTTTACTGGAGCCTCCACCTATGGAAGCAGGAGATAGAGTAATCAAACCACCAAACAATGAAACACCTCACAAAACCGAACAAAGGATACCCGACAAGATAGAAAACATTAAATCCTTTCCGGATGTAGAGGATGAAAAAGACGTACCTAATAGCACTGATGAATCACTGAAAGATTTTCCACCATATTTTGCTATTGTGGAAGAAAATTAGCCTGAAGAGCTATGGGAAACGGTGTGAAAAGCTCAAGAAAAATATGAGACAAAAACAGTCGAGTCGGCGCCTTTCTCGGAGCTGAAGTTGAATAAGCCTCCATGGGATTTAGACGTTAAATCATTTCAAGGGGATAATGGTTCAGTTGCATCCGAAGATAGCAGACCACAATCACTCACAACTTTGCCATCATATATGGGGAACTATGAGGCAAGGTCAGAAATTCGAAGAGTACCTTCTCAAAGAATAGGCGGGTCAAATCAATTGGACACTAAAATCCTGACAGACTTGTTGACCACTCCGGTCAAGTGTACAATCACATTGGTAGAATTGTTAAAAATTTGGCCAAGCATGTGGACGGAAGTGGGCAAATGTCTTGAAAAACTTGGCATAAGGACGCTTCTTAAGTTCTTCGAAACCGAGCTTAATGACACAAAACTGAAGAAAGTCAACACTAGAGCAGTGCCACTCAACAAGGTAGGAGAGTATTGTGAAGGTGAAGACGGTAACACAACCCTACCAGTTGAGTATAACGGCATAGAGACTAAGGCAATACTTGATAGTGGAGCTGGCATTGCCATTTCGACCAAAATGCTATGGGAAAAATGGGGAAAACCAGCAATACGAACAACTAGAATGAAATTGCAACTAGCGGATGGGCACATAGAAAGGCCTATAGGATTGCTTGAGGAAACTGTGGTATCTTCCTGTGGCATAGAGTACGAACATACCTTTGCCATAGTAGATTTCGGCAAGAAGAACAACTATGAAATTATCCTTGGTAGGCCGTTCATGAGGCAACTCAAAATGGTGCAGGACTGGGGGTATGATTATTTGTATCTAAGACATGCTGAAACTACTACACACGTAAACATCAAAAATCATAGCTACCATGATGTCACGAGAACCCCTGTGGAAGAATTTGACTCAGCCACCATTAGTGGATCAGAAGTCCCAGCGTGGCTTTGTAAGAAAAAGGAGATATGGATATGCGAGACATCTCAATGTAGTGAATTTGACAACAATGAAAGGACACTAGAGAGGGTCTTGGAAGATGATGCCTATATACGAGAACCTTTTCCTGAAGAGAAGCTCAAACCCCTAGAATGGTCTCAAATTTTGGCTACATTGGATGTATGCGTCAATGAAGTCACTCCCACCAAATTTTGTGATGAGAATGGCTACGATATCATACCATACCATACTACATGTTGAGAAAAATTGTGGAGGAGGACGAGAACGATGGAGATACTGAGAATATGAGGATCCATAAAACAGAAACGAAACTTGAGATTAAGATAGGGGGCTATGTGGACATCCCCAATACAGAAATCACGCAGGAAGGAGAAGAATTTTATGATTCTTTTGATCAAAGTGAAAACAAGGATAACGCGGATGACGAGAAGTCAAAAAATACGGAGGGAGACGACAATCAAGATCAAGACAATGACGTCTTCTAAAATTTCCCAAACCAAAGTGAGAGACGCCAAAAAAAGACACCATACAAGAGTAAACGACACCATACAAGAGTAAACGACACCATATCAGTCCACCAACCAGGTTGAGACCCATGCCGGAGTTTAAGGGTAAGACACATTTCCTTATGAACATTCATGCTATTGATTGTGCTAAGGATAAAGTGTCAGGAAGATTTCTTAAGGTTGTTGACTCAGGATTTAAATCCAGACTGTTGAAACCTAAGAAAACCAGCAAACCAAAAAAAAGAGTTGCAGTAGAAAAACTGAATGTCTGTGGTAGCCCAATTATGACAAAAATTGAAAGGAAAACGAGATACAATGAGTTGAAACAAAAAATTAAAAATGTATGGACAACTGAAATGGAAAGTAGCGATGGAACGAACGAGAGTGATGGGAGTAAAAAGATAGATGTACCTCCTCACTATTGTAAGTACACCATTCAGGAAAGAAGATTGGTGGTTCAACAACCAATGAGGGAGCATAAATCAAACAAGTCCTATGATGGGCCAGAGAACGCCAAGAAAATAGACTTAGCAGAGCCAGGAGAAAATCCACGACCTGCTTACATTGCCACAGATCTAAGTCGAGAAGAAGAGGACTAACTGATCAAAACACTTAAGGAATTTCGAGATGTATTTGCATGGTCGTACAAAGATTTGAAGGGAGTGGATCCTAACATTTGTGAACATTCAATCCCTCTGAAGTCTGATGCAAAGCCAAGCAAATAACGTCCATACACGTATAATGAGACATTCGCCAAAAGGATAAAAGAGGAGATAGACAAACTTATGGAGGCTGAATGTATTTATGAGATAGAGCACACGGATTGGGTGTCCCCGATAGTGGTGGTACCCAAGAAAAACGGGAAATTACAAGTGTGTGTAAATCTCAAGAAGGTAAACGCAGCCACGATAAGGGACAACTACCCTCTTCCTATCACTGAACACGTCCTAGAACGAGTGGTAGGCAAGCAAGCCTATAGCTTTATGGACGGATTCTCTGGTTATAACCAATTGGGGGTCAAACTAGAAGATCAATACAAAACAGCATTTGCAACAGAATGGGGCATATATGCGTTTAGGGTAATGCCATTTGGCTTGACCGATGCTCCAGCCACATTTTAGAGATTAATGACACACGCTTTTAAAGAATACTTGCAAAAATTCTTGGATTTTTACATGGACGACTTGTGTGTCTATTCTCTATTGAGAGAAGACCATATAGATCATCTGAGAAAGGTATTCAAAAAATGGAGAACGTATAGGATTTTCCTCAACCCAGAAAAATGTGTATTCATGGTACAACAAGGTAAAATCTTAGGCCACATAGTGTCGGCTAATGGAATTACCACTCATGAAGACAAGGTAAAGGTGATCATAGAATTGCCAAGACCAAACACTGTACGAGAGGTACAATCATTTATGGGACATTGTGGATACTACCGACGTTTTATCTACATGTACGCTGTAATAGCAAAACCCTTGTATAGTCTAATCACGCTCTTCATTTGGACAAATGAATGTGAGGAGTCATTCCAGAAACTGAAAGATGCACTGGTATCTGCACCAATTCTAAAAGCACCAGATTGGTCAAAGATCTTCCATGTACATGTAGATGCTTCGGCATTTGCAATAGGCTGTATATTAGCACAACCAGATGAGGGTAAGACGGACTTTCCAATGAGTTATGCTAGTAGACAACTCAACAGTGCAGAAAAGAATTATACTACCACTGAAAGAGAAGGATTGGGTATGATATATGCGGTAAAGAAATTTCGGCATTACTTACTCGCGAACAAATTCACATTCTTTGTGGATCATCAGGCACTCTTGTACTTAGTAAACAAACCTTGTAACATGGGACGAATTGTAAGATGGTTCATTGTGTTACTAGAGTTTGATTTTACGGTAGTAGTTAGGAAAGGAAAAACTCATCAAAGAGTAGACCACCTTTCTCGACTACTACATGGCGAAAAAGCTACCGGGGTAGATGATGATCTCCCAGATGCATACCTGTTTAATATAGAGATGATACCAAAATGGTAAGAGCAAATTATTCCGTTGCTGACATATGGAATGAATCTTGACGACAAACACATGGTGGAAGACGTTAGACAAGCACGAAATTACACAATGCTTGCGGGAAGAATGTACCATCATGGAAACGATATGATTCTAAGGTTGTGTATAGGCCCAGAGGAGTATGAAGCGTATCTAGAGGAGGCCCACACACAAACAGGGGGGTTCCATAGAGTAAATCAAATGATGTATGAACAATCAACAAGACTTGGAGTGTATTGGCCAGGAATGGCAGGCGATGTAGAAAATTACATCAAGAAATGCTACTTTTGCACATCCAATACCACTGTGGATTATGCCACATTATACCAAGTGACAGTAGCACCCGCATGGAGTCATGCTATTGTGGAATATTTGACTAATAAGGAGCTTCCAGGAGATTGGTCTAAAGCCAGACAAAAGGCTCTACAAATCGAAGCAAATAGGTATACCCTCATTAGTGACCAATTGTATAAAAGAGGAACTGATGACCAGCTGAGGTTAGTTCCTCATGAAAATGACTACTTTCCATTATTGGAACAAGCTCATGCAAGCATAGCAGGAGGTCATTTTTCAGCAGAGAGAACCGTAAAAATCATTAAGGTTGCAGGTATATGGTGGCCGACCATGATTCAAGATGCAGCAGAATTCGTGAAAAGGTGTGATGAATGTCAACGCACTAAGGTACCAGTTAAAAGAGACAAAATGCCCTTAAGACCAATGATGAGTGCTCGAGCATTCACTAAATAGGGATTGGGCTTTGTTGGTCCTATCACTCTACCAGCGTATCGTTCACAAGCACAATATATCATAGTGGCCACGGACTACATGACCAAATGGGTGGAAGCAAAAGCCACAACGAAAGCAGACGCTAGAACCACGGCACAATTCTTATATGAAAATGTGTTTTACACGTTATGGCCTTCCAATCGAGCTGGTGAGTGATAGAGGGACACACTTTGTAAATGAAGTTATCCAACATCTCTTAAATGAGTTTATGGTAATTCATCGCAAATCTGCACCCTATCATCCACAAGCCAATGGCCAAGTGGAAGCGACCAACAAAATATTGTGCACGATTCTTATGAAACTGGTTAGTGAAACAAGAACAGATTGGGATCAAATGCTCTATTCAGCATTGTGGGCTTATTGAGTTGCATATAAAACAACACTCAATGCTACACCATTTAATATGGTATATGGGTTAAATGCAATATTGCCTATTGACTTTTTGATCCCCACACTAAGGGTAGCCAAACAATTGGACTGGACGGGACATGAACTTTTAGAACGGTTAGAGGACCTTGAAAAATTAGATGAGTTACGACTCAATGCTGTAGCGGCCATATATGCAAAAAAAAAGACAACAGAAAGAGTTTTTTGACAAACATGTCAAGAACAAGGACTTCAAAACGGGAGACTATGTCTTGGTATACACCCTTAAACAGCATGCCAAAAAGCTAAAGAAAAGGGGAATGGGGCCTTATTTGATCCAAGAAATATCGTCCAGCGGAGCAGTAAAACTGTCGACACTAGATGGAAAAGAAATGCCGAACTGGATTAGTGGGTGTCGTTCAAAAAAATATCATCTACCTTTAACACCGGAAATGTTGTTTCAACTGCATTATGGAAAAACCTATAGATAGGAACAACAAAGAATTCAGGACCAGGCACAACAAAAAGAAAAGGAACGGATTGCTAAACGAAAGCAGTTTCTCAGGACAATAAACATAGTCACCCCAATGATGACTGACGAATATCCTCTTTCAACATCCCAAACGATCGAAGCGAATATACAAAGCGACAAATTAGAAAAGACCATGACAGACCTTTGGGCTCAGGACGATAGCATCCTGGACGACTTGGAAGATACATGGTGTAGTCCTTACATAAAAGCTTATGTAGGCACAAAACAAGTTGAAATCTATGCATTGCTTGACACTGGAGCAAGAATGAGTGTCATCAGCTTTGAGCTCTTTCAGAAACTTGGACCAATGAAGACGATCCCAAAGACACACTGGTTGAAAGTAGCATCGGGTGATGAGGTGACCACGTTGTGGTCTATTATAATACCAATCACAGTGCACGCACACCCGTACACTACAAAATTCCATGTACTGCCACCAAGTAGATCAGCAACGCCATGTATCTTAGCAGTGTCATGGATGAAAGCTAACAGGGTATTCATTGATTTGGATACTAATGAGGCACTGTTCAGAAAGGAAAAATTTTCAGAACCCTTCTTATCATATAACCAATTCATGTCAAGGAGGAAACAAAAGTCAATACGACCGCAAAGATCTGCCCAACAACAAACAAAGTTTACAAGTCTAGCAACGTCTTATCAAAAATCAGCAATCATGCAGGGAACCAGGCAAGTTTGGGTACGGTGTACAGAGATGACCGAGGCACAATTACATCAAAAGTGGAAATACAAAGTTTGGATAAGTCACGATAGCCTAATTTCTATAAAAAAGGAGTCAGAAGAACAGACAAAACACCGAAAGCCAACAAAACTTTAAAGAAACATAGTCAATCTATCAAATACGCAACGGACTATATTGGTATGGCGGCCAAAATTGCCAATTCAAAACGAGCCAACAACACAAGAAGGGCGGCCAAAGATGACAAACGAGCAGTTATCTACAACTATCAAGGTCATGCAACATCATGCAAACAGCACGAGGAAACAAACAGAATCAACAACAAAAACTACAAGGATGTCTAAGACCCAAGTCATCAAGGCAGAAAGAAAGAATGTTCCACAAGATACGACAATATCGACTTCAAAGGAACCACATACGCCAATTCAAAACTAGTCAAAAACAATCAAACAAAGAGTGGCAGATCTACAACTACTCCTTGCAAAGAAAATCTGCCAGCCAACTCAAGCTACCACAGGAAGCCTCAACGACAAATGCCAATAAGCGAATCGCTTATACCTTCTTCCTGCACCGCATAAATTCTTTCTACATGCATTGACTGCACATGAATATAGGGCTATATTACAAGGCCTGCATTAGCACGAGTTCAAACCCATGCATAGCACATACCCTTGACGATACCCTGTCGTCCGGGAGGACTCCAACTAGGAGGGGGGGAGGCATTCCAAATGCGGACTCATGTCATATATTAGAGGGCAATGTTTGTGAGCAATTTTTCAATCATTTTTGCGTTTTATTGTGTGATTTTTGGAAAAAGAATATGCCCTCGTAATTAATCAGAATTGGGGACCAAATCATCATTCATGAGCCCCTAGGGATGTGTATAGACTATAAAGAGAGTCAAATCTGGCCAAGGATGACGATAATGAGCAATTTTGTACATAGACGAGAGAAAAGTGAGCTACAAAGTGTTTTGATTTTCATTGGTATTTTTCTAGGTTAGAATTGCTATTTTCGGGTTATTTTGGGATTTATTTGCTTTATTTTAGCCATTTTCTAGCAAAAATTATAGAGAAAAATCTGTAATCCAGATGGAAACACAAAAGAAGAGACGCTTGATCAGAGCAAGGTAAAGAAGACACAGAAAAAATAGGTACTGCAAAGGTAACAGGGCAAAATGACCACCGTCATGAAGGGACCTCCAACAGGAGAAATCTACAAAACTGGTAAAACTGGAGCAACCGAAGTCCAAATCAGGAAATTTGCGAGCCTAAACTGCATCTCGCAAAAAGTTATAACCACAAGTAAAAGATTGGAAAATTTGGTGTCGGAGTCTCGATTACATATAGAGAGGCTAGGCTAGAAATCCCTCATTTGAGTCAGTTTCCATAGTGAGAGAGAGAGAGAGCTCCCTACAGCAGTTGAGACTTCCAGGAGCTCATCCATCGCGCACGGTCACCAGATCGACATCAGATATGAGAGGTATGCTCGTCAACACTGACTCTAAGTGTTGTTTACTTCAGTTAGTCGCAAAACCTTGCCGGCATCACAATCACAACCTGTGCACACATATGGTAGACCGGTTGTTAGGGAGACCTAGAGGCCACCCTGGCTGGCAAAAAACGCCACAAAGTCACACTTAACCTTCCTCAACATATTTTCCACATTTTTATAGCTGATATTACACAATGCTACGAAAACATCCCACTTAGTGAGGATCTTGGCCTTAAGACGGTGTTAGCCAAGGTTATTAACTTAGCCTTTACCAATGCTAAAAAAGGAAAGCATCATTGTATCTCCCTAGCCAAGAAACCCAGATGGATTCATGCATCTCACTCCGTACACCCTCTACACTTCAATGAAACAAAACTTTGCTCATATATTTTTTGGTTGTTGAATGACTGCACTATTATTGCAGGCGGTTGCTGCTTTAATCAATGCCTTGGCATTCCTATGGGCTTCTCTTGCTCACCATTGGTGTGTAACATCTACCTGGCTTTCTTTGAATACAGATAGTGTCTTAAGAACATGGAAGCCAACCATAAAAAACTTCCACTATTCAATCATACTTTTAGATATATGGATGACCTACTTAGTATTAACAACAGATTGTTCTCTAATGAGATTGATCAAATATACCCCCACTGCCTAAATATTGAGCCTACTTCCATCCCAAATATTTTGACTCTTGGGAACTTTTGCAAATCAGCCCAATTTCTTAACCTTTTAATATCACTTCACTCCCCATCTACAGGTGGATATGACCTTAGATTTATATGGAGAAAGGATCTTCTTAATCTGCCTCACATAGAATTCATCAAAAGAAATAGCAATAGGCCATACAATATAGCAATAGATCTATATTTTTTAATAATTTTATCTCTCTACTTTTATTTCCATCTCTCTCTCGCACTCACTCTCTCTCTCTCTCTCTCTCTCTCTCTCTCACACACACACACACACACACACACACACACACACACACACACACACACACACACACACACACACACACACACACACACACACACACACACACACACACACACACACACACACACACACACACACACACACACACACACACACACATTAATTTTTTACTATGTGCTCCATCATGGATGTATCCTTTTGGTCTCGTAAGTTATTTTGGCCTTTTGAAAACTTTAATATAAAATTTCATTTCACTTCATCTCTCTCTCTCTCTCTCATATATCTCTCTGTGTTTTTTAAAATTCTCTCTCTTGTTTAGGCTATGGACATGCGAGGCTTAGTTTCCTCTAACCCTCTCTGACGGCCATGCATCTCTCTCTCGTTTGTACTTTGCTTCCCTTCTCTCTACTCGCTGCTCACGGTGACGCCCTAAGCGCCTGTCAGACACCCATTGTATCAGTGATGACACACACCCCACATAGTTGAAGTTACTAGAAACTCTAGATGCTTTTTAGCATCAGACACCCATTGTATCAGTGATGACACACACCCCACATAGTTCTAGTTAGTAGCAACTCTAAATTTATTTTAGCATCTCTTTTTTTTTAAACCCAAACACCGACATCTTGAAGATGTTAATATGTCATTTATCTCTCTCGCTCTCTCTCTCTCTCTCTCTCTCTCTCTCTCTCTAGAAACTCTAGATGCTTTTTAGCATCAGACACCCATTGTATCAGTGATGACACACACCCCACATAGTTCTAGTTAGTAGCAACTCTAAATTTATTTTAGCATCTCTTTTTTTTTAAACCCAAACACCGACATCTTGAAGATGTTAATATGTCATTTATCTCTCTCGCTCTCTCTCTCTCTCTCTCTCTCTCTCTCTCTCTCTCTCTCTTTATCCTTAGAGAGGATAGCAGGCTCTTCACCAAAAAACTATATGGGAACTTGCTTTCACCTTTTGGAATTATTGGCTATGGGAAATAGCTCACAGGGTTGTGAATCTTGCTCTCAGTAGAGCATCCTAACATAGCATGGGTAGAGTATGCGGGAAAAGCCTCTTGGTTAAAATTGCCTTGTAGTTAACTTCCTTCACTATTGATAATTCTACATTATTACTACCTGGCGTGACTGGTCAGTCTTGAATGACAGCAAGGCTTGGAAGGAGAGGTTCTCCTCAGCCTGACACGCGTTATTTTGGGACAGGCTCTCGCTACAACGCCGCCCGACTTTATGGGGGTATAGGAGAGGTTGATGAGGGCGCTGCCGCGGTGTATCGACTTCCTGGATATAGGCTATCTTATGCGGGCTCCAAGGGTTTGAAGAGATAGATCTCTTCCCGGATTAACTCCATGTAGCCAGCCAATGGCAGGAGGGGATGTTAGCTATATAAGGTGAGCATTCAGCTCACTTAGTTTTCAATACTGCAAGTGTGTGTGTGTTCTCTGATTGTATGCATACTATATTATCGTCCTAAGCTTGTTTTGGGGATCTCCATAGCATGGCTCCTAGCAAGAAGAGCACTATGGATTCAACAGAGGTAAGGGGAATGTATTTATTGCTTCAGTACTTCTTATTATTTTGGGTATGGCATAAGGTTCATTTTTTGATTCACTGCCACAACAAGGGCTTTTGTTGATAAAAATTAAGCTTGTTGAGATGAAATATTGAAGGGTTTTTTCCTTGTACTGATTCTCTTGGGGATTATGTTCGATTATTATCACATTGTTGCTCTCCGAGTGGTTCCTTTAATGAACAGTATGGTAATAAGGCCGGGTTCTGACTTGCCAACAGATTTGGTAATGGTAGTAGGATGCATAGCAAACTTGCGGTTACGGGGTGTAGACGTTTTGTAGTAATCTACTTACTGGTTTTAGTTTTTTTTGGGTAATGAAACCCAGTAGCTTGTATACGGGGTGTACATGAGATATTGGATGGTTCTATCTAGGGGGACGGTTCTGGAAATATAGCCAGAACAAAGAAATTTCTTTTTGGATGACTATATGGCTGTATTGATTAGCAATTGCTCCACTTCTAGCCCTTGTTTTGGGGTTGTATGCATGATCTTACTATCTGTTCAAGGTATTGGCAATTGATGTCGATTGCTTGTACTAATACTCTGCAGACAATGGGACTTCTTGAATTCTGGTGGTTTGTTATGGGCTGAGATATTGCTTTGGGCTTCAGCAAGAGCCGGTAGTGAAGGAAGGAAAGTAATAAATGAATTTGATTGGTTGGGTGTACTGGTCTCATGCTTATGCTCTTTGAGATCTTTTTCAGGAAGAATAGATGGCATGGTATGTCGGGTTGGTTTTTTTTAACCAACTGATCTACTACCATTAAATAAGGTCTTTTTGTACTGGCTACTAGTTTAATTGGGGATTATCTTGCTTCATCATACTAATTACTTGGTCGGGCTCGGAGTTGACATGGTGTTATCTTGGGGTCTTGGGATTCTGACGTAGTTAATGAAGGAGTACGAGTGGAAGTGCGACGCGAGAGAGAGTGCGAGAAGAAGAGCACGACGATATGGTGAACTCGCTCTACTGTAATGTGTAGAGCATAGTGAGTTCTTATTAGGTTTTTACAAAAGAATATGTGTACATACCTGGCGGCCCGCCCACTTACCTGGGCGACCACATTGGACTTTATACCCCAACAACCTCCCACTTAAAATCCAATGTGGTACTTTAAGTGTGAGAGAAGCTACTATACAGGCTAATATACAAGAGATGTAGAGAAGTGATGTACTACCCTACACCTAACTGCTTGCGAAAATGCGCAAAGCTCTCTGAGGGAAGTCCTTTTGTAAGTAGATCAGCAGGATTTTCTGTGGTGTGAACTTTGACAAGCTGAAGTTGCTTATCCTCGAGCATTTCCCTGATGAAATGATACTTCACATCCACATGCTTTGTCTTTGAGTGATAAACTGGAGTGCAAGCCAATTGTATAGCACTTTGACTATCACAATATAACACATGCATCTCTTCTTTGATTCCCAAATCTGTTACTAGTCGATTAAGCCAAATTGATTCTTTGCATGCCTCTGATGCTGCAACATATTCAGCCTCTGTAGTAGACTGAGTAACACAATCTTGTAATCTAGAACTCCATGATACTGCTCCACCAGCCAATGTAAAGACATACCCTGACGTAGACCTTCGGTTGTCTAAGTCACCTGCATAATGTGAGTCTGTAAAACCCTTTACACTTAGCTCCTGACTCCCATAGCATATACACGTACTCTTTGTAGCTTTCAGGTATCTCAATATTCCTCTCACTGCCTCCCAATGTTTCTTGCCTGGGTTTGACATGTATCAACTTACTACTCCCACTGCAAATGCAATGTCTGGGCGAGTAGCAATCATTGCATACATCAAACTACCCACTGCAGACGCATATGGAATCTTATCCATTTCAGCCTGTTCTTCCTCAGACACAGGACAATCTTGTTTGCTAAGTTTCACATATGGTGGCAATGGAACACTCAGTGCCTTTCCCTTCTCCATATTGAAACGTTGCAAAACCTTGTCAATATACTCTGTTTGAGATAACCAAATCAACTTCTTTGATCTGTCTCTCTCAATGCGCATACCAAGTATATGACTTGCCTCACCCATGTCTTTCATGTCAAACGATTTGCCATCTTTGACTTCAAAGCTGAAATTTCTTCCAAGTGCTTGCCAGCAATCAACATGTCATCCACATACAAAATAAGGATCAGCCAACTACCATCCTTAGCCTTCTTTGTATATAGACAGTGATCGAACTCACTACGTTTGTAGCCTTGAGAAAGCATAAACTTGTGGAATTTATGGTACCATGCCCTCGGTGATTGTTTTAAGCCATAAAGACTCTTTAACAATAGGCATACCCAATCTTCCTTGCCTTTCTCAACAAACCCTTCTGGCTGCTGCATGTAAATTTCCACATCTAAATCACCATGCAAGAACGATGTCTTGACATCCATTTGGTGCAACACCAAATCTAATATGGCAACCAATGCAAGAAAGCATCTCAATGTAGTCATCTTGACCACCGGAGAGAAGACTTCATCAAAGTCAATGCCTTCTTCTTGCTTAAAGACCTTGGCAACAAGCCTTGCTTTGTACTTTGGCTGACTATCATGAGCGGTGATCTTATACCTGTAAACCCATTTACAAGGTAGAGCCTTTTTGCCCTGTGGTAATTTAACTAGCTTCCATGTCTTGTTTTTATGCAGAGCTGTCATCTCTGACTGCATGGCCAATTGCCAATTCCCGGAGTCTTTCATTTGCACTGCTTCCTTGTAACATGAAGGCTCATTGCAATCAGTCAACATGACATAGTTCATAGATGGAACAAACCTATCAGGAGGTCGCGTGACACGTCCAGATCTACGCACAATAGGTGGCTCAGGCTCAGCCACAACCTGTGGTTTCACTCTATCCTGTCCTTGCTCCTCTTAAGCCCTGACATTTTGTCTTGCACGTGCAAGTCCATCTTCTTGGAAGACAACTCTTCTAATCTCCTCAACCCTCTCTGGTTTAGAATGATATTTGGATTCATTAAAGTGAACATCATTGCTGCGGACAACCTTTCTGGATTCGGGATCCCAAAGTCTGTACCCCATCTCACCAGAATTAACATAGCCTAGAAAGATGCACTTTCTCCTCTTTGGCTCAAGTTTGTTCCTAAACTCCTTTGGAACGTGAGTATATGCCTCACAGCCAAAGACTCTGAGATGCTTGTATGAGGGCATTTTGCCTGACCATACCATCTCTGGCACTGAATCCTTCTGCAAAACCTTGCTAGGAGATCTATTTACAAGATGAACAGGTGTTGATACAGCTTCAGCCCAAAACCCATTTGGCAGCTGTGCATTAGACAACATACTTCTGACCTTCTCTTGTATGGCCCTATTCATCCTCTCAGCAACACCATTTTGAGGAGGATTGTAAGGAGCAGTAAGTTCACGTTTTATACCTTTTGACTCACAAAAGTCCTGAAAGGCCTTTGAAACATACTCTCCACCATTGTCAGTGAGTAAGCATTTAAGCTTCTTGCCACTCTGATTCTCCACAAGTGTCACAAACGTTTTGAAAACACTAAACGCTTCATCCTTGTGCTTAAGAAAGTAAACCCATACTTTCCTCCAGTAATCATCTATAAATGTCATAAAGTAAGAAGCTCCCCCTAGAGATAGGTTAGGCATAGGTCCACACAAATCACTATGAACAAGTGCCAACTGTGTATCTCTTCTACTGCTTCTATGCTTATGTGGCTGCTGTGTTTGCTTACCATACAGACAATGTTCACAGAATTCAAAATCATTAAATGAAAATCCAGGCAAATAACCAGAACGAGACAAGATTTCCATTCCCTTCTTGGACATATGTCCTAACCGGCAATGCCACAAAGAAATGTTCGGCTGCTCGGTTACATCGATTACATTTTTAGAGACATTTGATACATAAATCATGTAAAGTCCTCCAGACTTTACTCCATGTGCTACTATCATAGAACCCTTGGATATCTTCCACATGTTCTGTCCAAAAGTGGTGACGTAGCCAGCATCATCAAGTAAACCTGTGCTGATCAAGCTCTTTGTAATTGCGGGAACATGTCTCACATTCTTCAACGTGAAAGAAGAGCCATTCTGAAACTTCAATTGAACATCTCCAACACCTAAGATCTCACATGTCTGCCCATTGCCTAGCCGAACATGATCTTTAGTGGTCACATAAGAGGTAAACCACTCCTTGTTTGGAGACACATGAAGTGATGCCCCTGAGTCTATAATCCAGTCACTCAGTGCATTTCCATCAGATGCTGTAAGAAGAGCCGAGTCCATTGTATTCTTCAAGAAGTAGATGTCTCCTGACACTAGACTGTCATCCTCTGCAACAGTGTTTGTCACATTTATTTCTTGAATCTTCACTGAGGACTTGTTCTTCTCACTATGGTCTTCAACTTTCTCTTTGCCTTTTTCTGCTTTCCATTCTCTGCAGTCTCTTTTCATGTGACCCTTCTTGCCACAATGGTAGCATTCTATGTCACTCTTGCCTTTAGCACTGCGGGACTTGCTACGAGACTGATTCCTCTTTCCACCTTTGTACTTTTCTTTGGTCCTTCCCCTGACAACTAAGGCTGTTCCTTTGCCTTTGTCCATTGTCTTTCTATTGGTTTCTTCAGTAAGCAGACTTCCTTCTACACCTGCTATGTTCAAACCATCTGGAGGTGCAGAATTACTCAAAGCTGTGCGAAAAGTGTCCCAACTTTCCGGCAATGTGATCAACAGGAACATAGCTCTAACAGGTTCATCAAACTTGACACCTTGAGCTGACAACTGACTATAGATTGTGTTGAATTCATTCAGATGATTGGACATAGGTGTCCCTTCTTTCATCTTCAAGTCAACAAGCTTCTTAAGCCAGTATACCTGTGAACCTGCACTCTGCTTCTCATAAAGATCACTCACCTTTAACCATGCTTGATAAGCCGACATATCGTCTGCTACATTGAAGTAAACGCTTTCTGCCAAAGTCAGCATAATGGTAGAAAGTGCCAATTCATCCATTTTGATCCATTCATCTTCGTCCATATCTTCTGGTTTTATCCCCTTGAGATTTATAGGTTTTATCTGCTTCTTTTGTACCAACACGTGCCAAATTTGCTTCTTCCACAATGGGAAATTGGTTCCATCCAGCTTCTTGATATTGTAAAGAGCAGTGTCATGTGATCCAGCCATAGCTACGCTTTACAGTAGTTTACTTTTTCGGGAAAAATTCGGCAGAGTTTCCCCTGTAAACTGACCTCTGAACCAATATCAACCTGTCAAATGAACCAAGAAAGCTTCAGATTCTGCAAAAATTTTGGCAGAGTCTCCTTTGTAAAATGGCTCTGGTGTACTAAAAATAGACCAAAAAACAGCTCAAAAAACACTGTCTCTCTGACACTGTAAGCTGCGGGTAAACTTGTCTTGCACCTGTACTGTCTCTGACTGTCCTGTCACTATCCTGTAAGCATAGACTGCGACAATGCCTCAACGGCAGTAAAGCAAAGATGCAATCCCAACTGTCTAACTCACAGTCAATACAGCCTACCTGCCTATCTAAGGGTGCTCGAGGGATCGCTCCAAGAACAGTATCACTGAAAGGATCTCAACATTCGAGAATCCCCCAGCTCAATAAAACCTCACTCGACCCTCAACAAAGGCTGCAGTAAATCTGACAGCACATAGACTTCCCACAAAGTCATACATCCACAAATTTCCCATTGTATGCTGTAACCGCTGCAGCGGTTGTTTGCTGCGTGACTCACAGCCAGCAAACCCTCAACAGACATACATCATCTCTGACAATACATCCCATGTGGAAGTACCTGCAATGTCAGGATGAAATCTGGAATATCAAGCAGCAAACACAAGCTACCTGATGAACTAGTGGATGTAGATACGCCCGTGTCGTATGTGACACGCCTCCAAGAACTGTGAGCCGTCCTTCGATGTGTAGACAGCCACAAATCAACACTCTGGGAGTGTCGATATCCTCAGCACCTACAGTCGTAGGCCGAAAACCCCAAATTTGCAGAGTCGGATCTGCACCCGTCGAGACCACGTAGTCGAAAATGGCCTGCGCAGACCTTTGTCGAAGCCGAACGGTGGTCGAGATGACCTCAGAATGAAATTCTGACAACACGAAGCCCTTTGGGTTAACCCACGAGATTTGGGGCCGTGTCTTCGCCTGTCAAATTTCACTCCAATCTGAGTTGGTGACTCTAGCCTCCTGCAGTGCTGCCCCGAGCCTCGATCTGAGCTCTGATACCAGTTGAAGGAGTACGAGCGGAAGTGCGACGCGAGAGAGAGTGCGAGAAGAAGAGCACGATGATATGGTGAACTCGCTCTACTGTAATGTGTAGAGCATAGTGAGTTCTTATTAGGTTTTTACAAAAGAATATGTGTACATACCTGGCGGCCCGCCCACTTACCTCGGCGACCACATTGGGCTTTATACCCCAACAGTTAATTGAAGCTGGCATAAGTCAATTTGTTGTTGACTATTGCTCTTCTCACAGTAGCTCTTGTATACTGGTTGTTTACAACCTTTCGGGTGTAAGGTAGTTCATGCTATCTGGCGTATTAGCTCTTGGTCAAAACATGCCTTACCATAGCTGGATACTGGCTGGAATCCGTTTACTGATTTTCCTTGGTTACATGCATTAGATAATTTTGATTTGGAGTATCAAGTGAATACTTCAGGGCTGATGTACGGATTTTTTTTTTTTTGCTTTAGGGTTGACCATAATTCCGGCCACTTTGTGTCGGGATAAAGTACCAAAGGACTTCTCCTTTCCTCGGTTTGCAAAAGAGGTTGCCGTATTAAGGCTATTTTCCCAACTCTGTTATGTTTTGATGACTCAAATGACTTGTCTTCTCTCAAGCAGGCACCATTGGGTGTGCTGCTGCTGGGATTGATATTTTCTCAAAAACTTTGACTTGGTTGATGGTAGAATGGAAGGGCTGTGACTGTTTTTTTGGTATGGAAGATTGGGTGTGTTGCTTACTTTAGGTAGTAGGTTGCCTTGCCACTGCTGGTTACCGACTGAAAACTCTTACTGCTGCTACTTTTTGTACAGACTATTTACGGCCGTATGAAGTGTGACTATGGTTGGTGTTTTAACTATGAATCTGATCAGAATTAGTTGATGTAAACCACCTATGGGATATCCTTGATCCTCCTTTTTTGGTCTTATATGAGTTGGTTTGCTGGTAGTTATTGGCTTTGCACTTCTCCTCGGCTTAAGGAAGAAAAGCCTTACTTTTTATTAGAAGTTGGTTACGAAGTATGTTAAAGCTGTGAACGAATACTAATTGGGTGGTTTTTTGCAGTAGAGGTGGGGCATTGGCTCCCACTAATGATATGGAAAGCCAGTATTGAAATTAGCATGAAGATAACCTATATGGTTATTTGATGTAACTTTGACTTCAGTGGATTAATGGGCTTGAATACATTAAATTCTGAAAACTAATGTGTTGAAGGAAATCTAAAACTTCTTTAAAAATAGACTATGTGTATCATTTTTTAAAAAAAGAGGAAAAACATTGAAAATTCACATTGGAACTAAAATGTTAAAAAATGTGCATTGAAAGTTTACTGTAAATATGGAAACTTAACCTAACACTTTGTTGATTTATGGAAATTGTAGCCTTTTTTGCAAAGGATTGTTACACATCACCATCATTTAAACAACATGAAATGCTTCTTAGGTCAGTACCGAGGTGACATGGATGACAACTAGGTCACCCAGTTACCTGTTATGCGGTTTGAAAACTAACGAATAGTTTTTTTCTTACTGTGGATGCAGGTAAGGGTGTCCTTTCCTTGGCTGCTGTTTGAGGGGATGTTATGCTGTACACTGTTATTGTAACACTAATCAGGACCTTCTTTCCCTTACATGGCCTGATACTGTGACGTATTTTTTTGGATATTCAGTCAAAAGGAATACATGATTTTGTACTATATATTGTAAATAGATTAAACTCTCTCTCCCTAAGGAAGGGGGTTTCTACACAACCATTATGACCTTGGTCTTGGTTGGTTTTAGGATGGATTACCTTTCAGCTCCTCTTTTTATATCTTAGTGATATTGACATTGTTTACTTCAGATTGTCCCTGTCTCTGCTACTCTTGACCTTTCCACCCTTCCCTTCTCCCTGGCATCCGTGCTTGTGATCAAACTTTTTGAGGATCCTTTGGCGATTTCTCTACTTAACCAATTCTCAAAGGCTACAGAAACTCATGACTCTATCATGAATTTATTAACCTTTAATGAATGGGTTCTTATCCTCGCCAATCTGGTGGCTGAGTCGAAAGAAGGAGTTCTTTACCTTCAGAAGCTGGCTTCCAACCTTGCTGCAACTGAATCAAGTCATAAATCAGATCTTCTTCAGTTCTCGGCTAAAGGAGCCGACCTTTCTAACTTTATCAGGAAACTTTGTGGCCTAGCATCTTGTTTTGCCACTACTAAATATTTTGATCCTGCCAAGGCTCCAAAGGGCCTCTTTTGTAGGGATGATGCTGCTCTTGAAGCAGTAAAGAGCTTTCAG
The DNA here is from genome assembly GCF_014529385.1 of Adiantum capillus-veneris. NCBI lineage: Eukaryota > Viridiplantae > Streptophyta > Polypodiopsida > Polypodiales > Pteridaceae > Adiantum > Adiantum capillus-veneris. Next base: position 71,472,647 of record NC_140938.1, on the reverse strand, counting down.
CAAGGACTCAGCTCTTCTATGGAAACTTATTTGCTAGATATGCTTCCAAAAGTCTCGAAGTGTTTTCCCTTCTTACCTCCGAGACATATTTCCATTGAAGAAATAGAGCTAGACCATCAGCTTTGGGAGCTTATAAAAAAAGCGTTTGTGGCACCCATCTTGATTGAGACTTGGGTTTTTCTTGTAGCCCTACCTGCCTCCACAAGTGAATACTGTCGGCTTGAGACCCTCAAGGGAGTTCAGTTCTTGGATAAAGGTGTTGTCATTAAAGCACCTTTTATTATGCATTTCTTGGATTCAAGGAAATGCCCTATCTTATCTGGCATTTATGTCAGAACCAAGGGAACAATGACCTTTTCTAAACAAAGCAGTGAATTCTATTCTGAATCTATCTGGAATATCTACCATCCCTACATCAAATGTGCTTGCAAAGCTCTGGATGCAAAGGCTGACTGTAAGAGTAACATCCTTTGGTTTGATCATGCTATTTGATTTCTCCTCAACCATCTCGAGGATCTCTTCCCATCACACACAGAGGAGCATTTTTTACCTATTATTTGTTCTTGGCTTGGAGATCAAGATAAGGAAGCTGTGCGAGCCCAGATAGCTTACCTTCACTTCAAGAACTTTATGTACGAGGCTCTAAAAGAGCTAAAATTAGATGCCCCAAGTTGTCATGCTTAGGGAGAGAGAGTTTTGGGACAACTAGGTCATGCCCCAACTAGAAGGGAAAGATGGAAAAAGGTTAAATGTAGGTGCTGTTTGAGGGGATGTTATGCTGCACACTGTTACTGTAACATTAATCAGGACCTTCTTTCCCTTACATGGCCTTATACTGTGATGTATTTGTATGGATATTTAGTCGAAAGGAATACATGATTTTGTACTATAGACTGTAGACTTTGGTCTTTGAAATTTGTCTCATGTGTTATGTATATTGTAAATAGATTAAACTCTCTCTCTCTCTCTCTCTCTCTCTCTCTCTCTCTCTCTCTCTCTCTCTCTCTCTCTCTCTCTCTCTCTGATCTCTCTCTGGCTGCGCTATGCCAAATTGCATCGATCTCAGTCTTCCACTCTCATTGCATCATCAGTGGCCGCGAGCTCTCTCTCTCTCTCTCTCACTCTCTCTCTCTCTCTCTCTCTAGCGCACTCAAGGGAGCTTCAGGGCACACTGGCTGATTGCATTAGCTTATGCCACGTGGCCGGGGGAGGGGCCGGAATCCCTTCCCCCATTATGATAGTACTCATGCCACATGCCTACCGGAAGGTCTTGCTCACTCCTCTTACCACCTGACTTTGTATGTGTTTGTGTGTGTGTATCTTTATACATCTCTCCGTGACACACACATGATCGACACTATCACCAATAACCTATGGATACTTATTTACCCATTGTTGAAATGCAATTTTTTTTCTCACTCTGTATTTGGCCCCTTTAGACTACTCCTGCTACATTTAACCTTTTTGGATCTTTCTCTTCTCCTTCCCTCTTTTGCACACACACACACAAACACACACACACACATAGAGAGAGAGAGAGAGAGAGAGAGAGAGAGAGAGAGAGAGAGAGAGAGAGAGATTGCTCTAGGCAATTACATCAAGCCCGAGATCTTTGGAAACCATCTCTATGACAATAAAATCTAGGCCTATGTATATGTTTAAGTTTTAGATGGAATTGTGCAAGGACTCAATCACCTTAAGTGCACTTATAAAGTCTGATCTAATACGCTCTCTCACTATTTTTTAAATAATTTTATCTCTCTTCTTTTATTTCGATCTCTCTCTCTCTCTCTCTCTCTCTCTCTCACACACACACACACACACACACACACACACACACACACACACACACACACACACACACACACACACACACACACACACATTTGATCTAATATGCTCTCTCACTATTTTTAAAATAATTTTATCTCTCTTCTTTTATTTCGATCTCTCTCTCTCACTGACTCTCTCTCTCTCTCTCTCTCTCTCTCTCACACACACACACACACACACACACACACACACACACACACACACACACACACACACACACACACACACACACACACACACACACACCATTAGGAAATTTTGGAGGTCATTTGGAGGGCCTTCTAAGAAAAATAGAAATTTGAATTCTCTCTCTAGAAAATAGGTGTGGTAAAAGCAAATGTAAAGTTGGAATAACCATTCGAAAAGTGTACTTACAAAGTAGATTCTTTCCACAGTGTCATAATAGCCATGATGATTGAAGAATAAATTGTTTTCATTTGCATTTAGTGTACGTCATAGAATTGGAGGGAGTTTCCTACACATGGAATGTATGAGTAAAGGAAATATCCTTCCAAACTTGCTCTCTCCTTACTCTCACACTGTTTGTGCGTTGACCTCAAAGAAATCCTCCCTTTCTTGCCCTGTTGCACACATGGCTTCTTCTTCCACCCCGACAAATTTCCTCCTTAAGAGACCCTTCTATCATCTACACATTGACCTGGATCCCCAATATACGCCACTGTGTAAGCGAGGCAAAACTAACATCAAAGTGACACCGCTCATGACAGAGAGACTCAGAGAAGAGGGAGCACAAAACTTAGATATTTGGACAAAAGGCTCACTCTATCCATTGAATCCCATGACAAATGCTTTCCCAGCATTTTCAAATCCCACTAACTTATTGAGCTTTGCAGGTAATGGAGAGAATGGATTGCTTGGCTACTGTAAAGCTCTAAACAACAAATCAGAAACTTATAAAGACATCGTGAAGCACCAAGCAAATGAAATTCAAAGACTTTCAAACTTGCATCATGAGGACCAAAAGACTTTAATGCAGTGCACACAAGAATCACAGGTCTTGCGAACAAAGGTACGGTCATTACAAAACAAGGAGACAATGTTAGGTACTCGTGTGCGAAAGAAGAAACTATGGAATCTTGAAATGTTGAAGGTAGGCTCTGGCAGCCTTAAGAAAAGAATCCAAGCATTGAGGTGAGCATTGTAAACTGTCTAATTAATATAAATTAATCTAAGTGTTTGTTTATGTTAGTTATTCTTTCTTTGTAGAGATTCCATCTATCCAGACAAAGAAAACATAGACCTGAAGGCCAATGTAGGAAAACACTTAAATCCATTGATAACTAGTGGTCTTGCAAAGGATATCATCCATGACAAAAAGTTTAAGGTTTTGCAACGAGATTCGTTGGCAGATTCATTTCAATGAATGCAGTGCCTACCAAGCATATACAGGGTACATTGGACTCCCTTGGAGTTAGTAAAAGAGGTTACTCAGCTATTCAACAGTCTATCTCTTCCATGTTTGTGAAGAAGGGAATAAAATCTAAGCTTTTACCAACAGCTGCAAGTGTTTGGATGGAAAGACTACAGCTCAATAATGTACAGACAGACTTCATTGGATGTCCATTTCATATTCAAAATATTTATAGCTCACAGGGAACTACTGTCACTTATGATGAGTACAACAATATCTTCATGGACCTCACTTTCCTGCAAACTAGAATGGTAGATTTCTACAATATCACATTCGAAGAGACAGGTGGCGTTCTACATTTTGTTTTGAAGCTAGATGAGTGTGAGATTCTTAAAGAGAAGAATCTAGAACGAGTTACAATCACATTAATGAAAAGGGCCCTTTCCAAATGTCCCACCGATGACCCTTCATACTTCAGTGTTCAATCAGAAACAAACATATGGTGGCTTGGTACATTTCAGGTAATCCAGTTATCTCCAATTTTGCAGCTCTAGCAAGCCCTCTATTGTACCTAGATTGATCTTGCAAGTAAAGAAAGAAAACCATGACATTTTATTTTGGGTGTTCAATCAAACCCCTATTCCAGATATCATTGATAGGCAAATGAATCAAGGAGAGGTATTGGCTGTAGATGGGAGAGGAGACTTTCAAGTTCAATGGCATCTTGCAGGTGACCTCAAAACACTGAAGTGTATGTATAATTGTAGAATGGGTGCCATGGCAAAGTCTCCATGCTTGTATTGCATGGAACCTGCAAAAGTGATGGACCCAAAGTGGTGGCGAAAGGTTCCTACTCGTCACAATCAAGACTCTAATTTCCGACCAGTTCTGAATATACCACTTGTAAATGTCCATATTTGTTCAATGCATGCTCTCTGCCAAATTGTAGAGAAGTTGGTATATCTGTACATTGGGTTTGCTTGGAAAATAAAAAGTTCATCTAAATGAAAAGTCGCTTTAGAGGCTTTGGAACTAGTTTTGTTAGATATTGGTCTACATGGGGACAATGTGAAAATACAGCGGGACAAAAAAAGGTCACCAATGAGAAAGATGTACCCTGCAAACCATCCATAGGTGGGGTCAAGGCATCCCGTTTTCTATCTAAACCTCAAGGTATGAAAGATGTGAAGCTAACAAAGCGAGGGAGAGTATATCACTCTACCTACATTAGCAAAGTTGAGTATATGCACTGGAAAAAACTTCATTTAGCAGTCAAAGACCAAGAGCCAACAACTCGCAATGCAAAGGGTGATGTGTGGTGTTCCATTGACATATTATTTCAAATGTGTGAGAATGATGATTGGTCGCAGGATAATCTCAGCAAGTTTAAACAGAACCTTCAGCTACTGAAAAAATCCTTCAAGACAGCATGGACTGACACTCAAATCACTCATTACATGGTAAATTCAAAGCGCCTCATATAGTCTTAGTACTAAGTGTGTGTTTAAATTTCTAAATAAATTCCTTCTATTGTAGCACATTATTTTTAGTCATTTGCCATACTTCATCCAAAAGTATCGGAATCCAGGTATATGGAACACCCAGGGCCTGGAGAAGTCTCATTACATGGCTAGAAATTCCTACTTCAGACATACACAACATGGAGGCTCTCGAAATAAGGAAAACAGTCTAAAGGAGTTCTTTCAGTGGTTTTATTGGAGAATCATTCATCGCATGCAAGAAAAGCAAGTATTGGCCTCTTCAGCAACCGTACAGGCAATCAGACATTTGCAAATTCAGAAAAGAAAGCGAGTAGACGCATTCAACAACTCAAGTGCTCGTGAAAGTCAAACTAGGTGGAGAGAGACAATGAAATATGCCAATCATCTATGGAACAAGAGAGTTAGAGTTTAGACGATCGATGTACCCCAAATTTTTGTAGAATTAAATTCAATATGTACCACAACTATTTCAACATTTTGATGATTTGCAAATATCATTTGGAAGCTCACCCTTGTATTTGATCATTAAATGTTTGCCATACTCTAAGAGTTCAGTAGGGTTTTCTTTCCCTAAAGATAATGCCATTGTTGTGTATGTGTAGTAATATGCTGCACGGCCCCCAGTATATCCTGGCGAGTAACCAAAACATTCTCTCCCAAAAACCTTGTCGATGAGGATTACTTTGTCAGAATTTTGTGGCAGCATTGGACCACCTAAGAAGCGAGATAATTTCTTGAAAGCATAGGTTGTAGTATTCCCCTCTTGTGACATTCCGTTGTGGAAGATTAGGATGGGTGCCTCACATAAACTAGGAAGATATTGTCCTAGAGCTGCATCCCTACCATGGAGTCTTCTTTGACGACAAAGAAAGTCGTCCTTTTCAGCAATCCATGGCTGTAAACAAAAGAAGTGTTTGTGTATGTGAGAGAGAGAGAGGTAGACAGAGATTGGGGGGATGGGGAGGGGTAGGAATTTATACCATGAAACTCTCATCTTGCAAAAAAAGCTCATCCTTCCATAGGTTAATTTATCCGGTTGACTCCTGCGCTGGGTGCTTAAACCAATACTCCATATCTTGTTTACTAGTTGATGGCTTAAGATTATTTCGAATAGCTTGAAATGTGGCTTCATCAAGAAGTGTTTCTTTATAATTTTCTGCCTTTTCAAAGCAGATTTTAAGACAGTCCAGTGGGTTACTGGAGATCTCCATTGCCTCGTCATCACTACTGTCATCTGAGACAAATCCATTCCTCTCCTCCTGATACTTGGAAATAGTGGCCAGTGCAAAGTCCTCCCGCAAACAAAAAATACTTTTTATATCATGGAGGAAAATGTAGGACCTATCTCCAAATTTAAACTTTGGAACTCCTGGTAGCATTAAGGTGGCTTGCCGCTCATTGAAACTTGACACATCTAGAGGGAGCTTGATATCTGAGGTTTTCACTGAGAGAAGATTGCTTCGTTTCACCTCTTTTGCTTCTTCTTCAAGATCAATGGACTCCTCTATCTCTGTCACTTCAATATATTCCTCATTCTTTTCCTCTTTTTCATCTGCTGGTAAATCTTATTCCTCCATGACCTCCTTAGGATCTTTCATAAGAGTTGTAAATCCATTTTAAAATATTAGAAATCCAAAGGACTCTTGAATCAGGTTGCACTCCCGATCATGTAAGCTGCACCCATGGGGCCTGTACATAAGAGGCAGCTGATTATACTTCTTGTAGGACTGTCTTTTAGGATCACAGTCCTTTAAGTGAACTACCAACATTTCACCAACAATAAACCTGCCCTCTTGAGTGTGAAGGTCAAACTTCTCTCGTTCCAGCTTCAAGTGTTCACTCTGCTCAGCTATGAACACATCAAGATTAAATGGAGCATTAAACATGTAGGAGACCAAATTAAACTTATCACTAGCCCTAGAAGTAACTGCAAAATCTAAAAGCCTTTCATCAATCACTGTAGGGTCTTCATAGATAACTGTGTCTTTTTTCTTTTGGATTGTTGCAATACATTGGGCACTCTTTAAAGTAGGTGTTGAAAAATCCACTTCTCTCTTAAGTGAGTTGGGTACAGTAAATTTTGGAGTAGAAGGGGACTCCAATTCTATAGATGGGTCAGTATCAGGCTCCTCCCAACCTACAACTGGCTCCTCCAAACTACTGGCAGGCTCTGCAGCAGTTATATCAATGGGTTCTGTGAAGTCTACATTCCTCTTCATTGATGTTTTTAACAACTCTGGCAGTCTTCTTGGAAAGTTTTCTTGGCCACCAATGTGCTCGGGATCAATTTTCTGCCTCTTCCTCCTATGTGATCTTAAACTTGCCATTTATTTCATAATCACAAATATAAGTTTCAATGAGTATATACAAAAAGAAGAGCACCAAATGTTGAATAAACTATAATTAGGTATCCCATAATTGTTACCAACTAATCAGGTAGTCAATAAAATAAGATGATTACTATGGATTATAAATGCAAAACTAGGCAAAACTGGGTTATATATGTGAGGAGTAAAAGCCATACAAGTGGATCACGGTGGGAAGAGTACAGAAACAAATATCCATAGAACTATAGGCGCGCCGCGATCCACTTGGTTGGCTTTCAGAAAATAGAATAGCTACAAATACATAAAAGCAATTGTACTTTCAACAAATTGCTATGTACAAAGTCAAAAGAGGATCACGGCGCGCGGAATATGTAAACTAACGTTGAAAACACTCCTCGTGCACTGTGATCCACTTTGCAGGCCTTTATAAATTGAATACCTACAATATAGTAATAGAAAAATTATACTTTCAGTAGATTGCTATGTACAAGTCAAAAGAGGATCACGACGCGCGAAATATGTAAATTAACGTTGAAAACACTCCTCGCGCGGTGATCCACTATGCAGGCTTTTATAAATTGAATACCTACAATATAGTAATACAAAAATTGTACTTTCAGCAGATTGCTATGTACAAAGTCAAAAGAGGATCACGGTGCGCGGAATATGTAAATTAACACTGGAAACACTCCTCGCGCGCCATGATCCACTTTGCGGCCTTTATAAATTGAATACCTACAATATTGTAATACAAAAAATCCCTTTATATATATATGAGAAGTGGATAACGGCGCGCGAAGTATGTAAACTCATCTTTATAACGTAAATGGCGCGCCGTGATCCAATTATGAAATTTGAAAGGTCAAATGATCTTTCACATTTTGAAGCACACTTACAGAACACAACTAAATTGAATACATAGTAAAACTGAAGGGATTTGATTTACCTTTGCCAGGACTAGACATTGTTGTTGAAGTAGAGGTTTTGGACTGGGAATGTAGTTTGGAGTCTTCAAGCTTCTGATTTCTGCTCTTCTCTTTGCTTGCATTTGTGTACGCGCACCGTGATCCATACAAAGAGAGAGAGGGAGAGAAAAAGAGAGAGAGAGAGAGAGAGAGAGAGAAAGTATACTACAAATGTTTTTCAATACTCTTGTGGATCACGACGCGTAGACAGCTAGAAGCCTGGCTTGAAGACAAACCCGCGCGCCGTGATCCACAAAAAACAAGGTGGTGAGAGAGAGAGAGAGAGAGAGAGAGAGAGAGAGAGAGAGAGAGAGAGAGAGAGAGAGAGAGAGAGAGAGAGAGAGAGAGAGGGAGAGCTAGAGAGGGAAGGGGAGAGAGAGAGAGAGAGAAAGAGAGAGAAAGATAAGGAGATAGAGAGGGAGGGGAGAAAGAGAGAGAAAGCGAGAGAGAGAGAGAGAGAGAGAGAGAGAGAGAGAGAGAGAGAGAGAGAGAGAGAGAGAGAGAGAGAGAGAGAGAGAGAGAGATTGATAAGGAGATATGGAGAGAGGGGCAGAGAGAAAGAGTGAGAGAGAGAGAGAGATAAGGAGAGAGAGAATTCCCCTTGTGGATCACGACGCGCAGTAGGCTATTAGCCCATGTCAAATTTGAGCCCGCGCGCCATGATCCCAGAAAGAGAGAGAGAGAGAGAGAGAGAGAGAGAGAGAGAGAGAGAGAGAGAGAGAGAGAGAGAGAGAGAGAGAGAGAGAGAGAGAGAGAGAGAGAGAGAGAGAGAGAGAGAGAGAGAGTGAATCTCTACTTTTTTCTCTTTCAGTGTAATGGCAAGAACCAAGGCAATAGCAAGGAAGGCAGGGAAAGGACCAGGGCTTGCAAAGAAAGCATGTGGAAGGTCTGCTAGTAAGAAGAAAACTTCAGGTAAACCAATGAAGATATTGAAGGCCCCAAGAATGAAGAATATTCAAAGAAACATGGGTTTATTTAGGGAGATTAGGAAAGCTCAGAAATGTATTGAACTGTGTGTCCCTAAACTTCCTTTTCAAAGAGCAGTGAGACAGATTTGTGAGGAAGCATGTGTTGGTACAATGAGGTGGAAGGCAGTTGCCCTGCTGTGTCTTCAAGAAGCAACAGAAGATTTTCTTTTGGAGTATTTTAATGATATTACTATTGTTCTTGCTCATGCTCATCGTTTGACAATAATGGACAAGGACAGTGAGACTCTTAAGAGAGTGCGCTGGAGATACGATAAGCTCCTTATCCCTAATGAGTTTATTGATCCCAAAATGAAAGATATATTGCTAATACCACCAGGCCGGTGAGCTCAAGGGGTTAAGATTCATGAGGTTACTCATGAGGTGAACACAAGAGCCAGAGCTGAGCAAGGAGAAAGACGGCTCTCTGAAGTAGAGAAGTTAAAGAGTATATAGTTTGCTGCAGCTGATGAAGAGGCCCAGAGGAGAACTTATGGGCAAGTTCCCACAGAGCTAAATGAAAGAAATAATGATGTATTACACTCCATGATAGAGGGATGGTTAGCAAGCATTCCCCTTGCTCATGGCAGTAGGCAATCAACACTGGACTGTGCTGATATTGGGATATTGAAAGATCCAAATGCACAAATTAGCGACACTATTGTTTATGTATGCCTAAAGTAAGTGCTCATCTCTACCTTTAAGATCTTTATTTTTTGGTACTTGGCCTCTAATTAAATCCTTGTTTGTGATTGTAGCTTAATAAAGAGTCAGCTCCCTCAAGAAACCCAAAATGAAATTTTTATTTTAGATCCACAAATGCCTGTGCCACTCCGAATAAAGAACACCCCACATGGCACATTGGAGAGATGGTTTATACACTGTCCAATGCTCCAAGTGACAACAGTGGTGTTGCCATACGAATCAGCAAATCATTGGAGCCTTGTATGTATAGAATTGGACAAGCAAGTAGTATGGACTATCAACTCCATACAAGCAAGTAGTATGGACTATCAACTCCATACAAGCAACACATTCAGAGATAAGAGTGTAAGCGTTGATAAAATCTTTAGTGTTTATTTGGGGAATGGTTGATGTCCTGAATATTGTTAATAATAAATAACCTTCATTTTTTACAGATGTATAAAAAGATTACTTCATGTCTATGGAAAACTCTGTGGAAATCATGAACTGCACAAGTCCACCTTTAAAGCTGTCAAAGTGCCTAATCAGACATATCCAAATTCCTATGGTTAGAGATGTCTTCTCCATGCAGAGTATATACTCCAGAGTTTTTTTGCTCTTCATCCATTTATGTAAAAGGTATTTCCTTGTAATGGTATGGTCCAACATTAGTGCTATTATTAATTAAAGTATTGACCACAAGTTAACCTTATTTTGCAGAATGCTTTGGAAAATTATACAATAGAATATTTACAAAGGTACCGCGCTTCAATGATTCAACATCTACTATCTCTTTCAACCCCAATAACTTTAGATGCAGAGGACAGTTTTGTCGACGACCATATTATAGCTTTAACAATGACCGGTGAAGAGGTAGTTAGGCCAGTTTCCAACATCTTAAACCAAATTCCTCAAACTGACCCCATATTAGAGGAAAAGACACCGGTAAACTTTGCAGTTGGAGCGGCTGAATCCGAAGCTGGGGTTGAGCAATGTGAAGTAGACCAAGCCCCTGAAAATACATATGTAAAATGCTCCTCGGAGACGAAGAATGCAACAGACGTTCTAGTCAAAGCAGAGGAGAATAAGGGAGTGCTAGTGGAGGAGGTCAATATTGCAAATCAAGGCCAGGAACATATCACAGAACAGGTTAACCATTCGGCCATGGGAACAAAGGAGTCATGTACTGCACAAGCACAAGAGGTGGATATGCTTGGAAATACACAAGGAAGCATCGACACTCAACAAAAAAATGTCAACATTAGAAATGACCAGTATGGACTCTTGCTTCAAGTAGATATGGTTGTTCCGGTAATATCCATTGTACTTAAATAATTAATACTTTTTTGTTTCTAACTACTTATATGTATGCACACAATGATTGCAGAGACTGATTATCTTCGATCTCAATGGATTGCTACTCCTACGACAGCCGTACAGTGTACATACAGAGTTCTCCGATTTATGTAGTTTTTGCTTGGGAAATGTCAGAGTATTAATTTGACCAGGCATGAAGGAATTTTTGAATTTTTTGATTTTTCAAGGTTTAGGGTGGCTATCTGGTCTTCAGTGCAGGCCCATAACCTGAATCCCCTTGTTTCCGTAGTTTGTAATTTGGCTGAAATTCAGCGAGATCGGCTTTTTATTTTGTGTATAGTCAAAGAAATTGTAATACCATTGCGGGACATTTCCACCCAACTAAACCTACTGTACAACTTTTCTACAAGCCCTTTGAGTAGATCAATGTAACTTATGATGCTTTCAACACTTTGTTGGTTGATGACACACCACACAAGGGTTTACTTGATCGATCAAGCACTATTATATCCCCACCTTCATTTGAAGGGCATCCTCACAATTTTTACCTAGAGGATATTTTGGTCCCATATCTGCAAGCAATGTACTTAAGCCCATTGAGCACATCGAAATTTGCACTTAAAAATGTACTTAGTAATTCATTGATTATACCTTAAATTGATACTGTCTATCTGTCTATGTGTTTCCAATACTCAGAGAGAGAGAGAGAGAGAGAGAGAGAGAGAGAGAGAGAGAGAGAGAGAGAGAGAGAGAGAGAGAGAGAGAGAGAGAGAGAGAGAGAGAGAGAGTGAGTGAGCCTTGAGCAAACACTTGATATTAAGGTTAAACTAGTCAAAAATGTTACATTTCATTGAAGCCATTCAAGGATGATTACATGGGCACAATTTGAATACGGCCAGAGAGATCTCCACAGGACAAATGCTTCTCCCTTCGTTGCATTACTTTTCGTCCGTTCAGCAAGAAAGAAAAGTTTACGGAGTCAATGTCGGCAGTCTCCTCCACTAGATTGCATTGCTACCTTATTGTAATTACTGTCATAAGATTTAGATCTTTGTCCACCATTTCCACGTCTATGACAACATTGTTTGCCAAACTTGCTGCCTCTTGATCCACAGGCACATAGCAACCTTCAACAATGTGAGAACGCTTGTACCAAAATGAGATTATTAATGTCTGTGTCGCAAGCATATACTTGACAATGAAAGTGCCAAGAGCAATCTCGCAACATATGCCATCTGTTTCTTTCACATACCACCCTCGATCAAGAAGCTTATCACACAAGAGGGAATCAAATGATTTGCAGAGCAGCATTGTTTTAGCAACATGTACTTTGCAGGTATGAAATAACTCATCAAAGAGACCAATAGGACAAAAATTTGCAAGTTTCACCAATTTAGTAGGTACAGAGTTTTGGAGAGACCTCTGAACATCCCTATAGAGCCTGCTCCTCAATGCCTCACTCTTTGTTGTGTCGAGAACGGGCCAATCCACAGAGTTCCAGTTGGTTGGTAGTGGAACCTTCACCAAAACTCCTCTCTAATTCCTTTGATTGAGTTGGTAGAAATGGCCATAGAAGAAAATACCCTCATCTGCCAGGCTTTTTCTAGTTCTACCAGCATATTGCAAGACTCCAATATGAGCATGGGTCACAGAGATGAGACCTATAATGCACTCGAGTGGCTCCCATTCCTCATATGACAAAGGATAAACATCTGTGAATGTAATAGAATAGAAATAAATACAAACATCTGTATAACCTAATTATATACCTGTGATAAAAGAAGAAAAAAAAAACAGATTCTCATTTGAAATTAAGATAACATTCATAGAGGAGTGCTAAATAATTAACTTACAATTGCACCGTGGATTATGCACCATGGAGACATCGCCGCCATTAGCAATCACATCGGAGTGAGTGAAAACATGTTGAACAAAGACTTCTTTCACAGTCTTCTTACCGACATCGACTTTGAAATCCAAAACTCTTGCTTTCCATGCAAAACGAAACATGTTTGTTGCTTTCGAGCTTTTTCTCCTTCTTGGCTGCATAAGAACCCAAGAACCTTTGCTTATCCTCTGCTCTTGCCACCTATTATCTGTAGTGAGAGAGTTTGAGATTGAGATAGTGCTTATGCTACTACATGGTCTTCTTGGAACACTAATGGTGAGGCTGGTTGGGGACATTGTAGAGCAACCTCTAGAACTTCTTGGGTGGGGGAAGACAAAGCCATAGGTAAAATGGAGGGAGAATGAGGTTTGAAAGCCTTTCATAAAGGTAGTGGATATCTTTTAATTAAGAGAGAGAGCTAGCTATCAATCAGTAGTCAGGTGTCATGAACTTGACGGCTACTAGCAGTGGGCCCTACTTTGTGAAAGCAGGAAGTTACCTTATGAAAATGGGACAAAACTCAATATTTTAAAATCGTTTCTTTCAATTCTGTGTTGCTTTCCATGTATTTCTATGTTACATAAGGTTTTTGCTCATTGGTTGCACCTTCTTTTCTCTCTCTTCAATGAGGCCCTCTAAATGACCTCCAAAATTTCCTAATCACACACACACACACACACACACATTAAATCTTTCCTATGTGCTCCATCATGGATGTATCCTTTTGGTCTCATAAGTTATTTTGGCCTTTTGCAAACTTTAATATAAAATTTCATTTCACTTCATCTCTCTCTCTCTCTCTCTCTCTCTCTTTCATATATCTCTCTGTGTTTTTTAAAATTCTCTCTCTTGTTTAGGCTATGGACACGCGAGGCTTAGTTTCCTCTAACCCTCCTTGATGGCCATGCATCTCTCTCCCGTTTGTCCTTTGCTTTCCCTCTCTCTACTCGTTACTCACGGTGATGTCCTAAGCTCCTGTCAAACACCCATTGTATCAGTGATGACACACACCCCACTTAGTTCCAGTTTTTAGAAACATTAGATGCATTTTAGCATCAAACACCCATTGTATCAGTGATGACACACACCCCACATAGTTCTAGTTAGTAGCAACTCTAAATTCATTTTAGCATCTCTTTTTTTAAACCCAAACACTGACATCTCGACGATGTTAATATGTCATTTCATCTCTCTCTCTCTCTCTCTCTCTCTCTCTCTCTCTCTCTCTCTCTCTCTCTCTCTCTCTCTCTTCCTGAACATCAATCAATTAAATGGAAAAAAACCACAACACTAATTTGGATTAATGAATAAAATATATCTAACACAATTTTTGCTTACCTAGTTAACTCGACTGAGAATCGATAACTCGACCACCCAGTGACTCAACAGGTCTGCAATGAGCGAGAAAATGCTCTCTCTCTCTCTCTCTCTCTCTCTAAAAAAGACACACACCCACACACCCACAAAAGATGTTCTACAATGCTCTCTCTCTATGTGATCTCTCTCTGTGATCTCTCTCTGGCTGCACTATGCCAACCTACATCGATCTCAGTCTCTCACTCTCACTGCGTCATCAGTGGCTACGTAAGCTCTCTCTCTCTCTCTCTCTCTCTCTCTCTCTCTCTCTCTAGCGCAGTCATCGGAGCTTCAGGGTGCACTGGGCGGTTGTGTCAACTTACACCACGTGGCCGAGGGAGGGGCCGGAATCCCTTCCCCCGTTATGATAGTAGTCGCGCGACCTGTCTACCGACTGGTCTTGCTCACTTCTCTTACGACCTGCTTTGTATGTGTTTGTGTGTGTGTGTATCTTTATACATCTCTCCGTGACACACACACGATTGACACTATCACCCATAACCTACGGATACTTATTCACCCATTGTTCAAATGTAAGTTTTTGTCTCACTCTGTCTTTGGCCCCTTTAGACTACTCCTGCTACATTTAATCTTTTTGCATCTTTCTCTTCTCCTTCCCTCTTTTGCACACACACACACACACACACACAGAGAGAGAGAGAGAGAGAGAGAGAGAGAGAGAGAGAGAGAGAGAGAGAGAGAGAGAGAGAGAGAGAGAGAGAGAGAGAGAGAGAGAGATTGCTCTACGAAATCACATCAAGCCCGAGATCTTTGGAAACCATGTCTATGACAATAAAATCCACGCATTAGGAAAAATATGAACCCTCTAGGGGCCCTTTGGGATTAAGGTTAATTAGAGGCCAGCCAATGAGAAGAGGGTGGTGGACACACTCTATGCCATCAAAAATGTAGGGGGACAAAGTAGTCTTACCCCTTCTTAAATGGGGCTCTTACCTAGTGAGAAGGTGGGGTGGGGGGAGGGGGGAGGGTGGGCCATATGGAACCTCCAACTTTCCTCCTTTTTGATCCGGATTTGAAAAAATCCCAAAAATTTGAAATGTTTTAAAATTTTCAAAACTCAAATTTTATCTTCTTAAAACCCCCCTAAATCTATTTTATGGTCAAAAAAGCATTTTTTGACCTCAAAAAGTCAAAACGTGCATCCAAAAACCCTAAAATTCAATTGTTTAAAAAAACTTTTGAAAAATCTTTTTTTACTATCCAGAGCTCCCCCAAAAGTAGTCCTTAGGCAAAAAGTTATTTTCTTGCTCTAGAACCCCTTTTCCAATCCCTCCTTGGTTGCAACCATCACACTCATCCTCTACTCCAACACACTCTCTCTCTACACCATCTCCATTGCTGCAGCAAGGAAGCTCCTCTCTCCTCCCCTACCACCTTCCATTGCCACACCAAGCAAAGGTTATCCACCTTCTCCTTCCATTGCCACACCAAGCAAGGGTTTTCCACCTTCTCCTCCCATTGCCACAAGGGTTAACCACCTTCTCCTATCACTTTATCCCACCTACATTGTAGCAACAAGCAAGGTCCCGCTCCTCCTCCTAATTTTCTTTGCTCAACCATGGCCAACTCTACTTCGCAAAGGCGGCCAAAGGATGAGGTCACGGCACTTGCATGCCACAACACTAGAGGTATAGATGATGAGTGGGTGCCACAAGAGTTCACCAAAGGTGCTTGGGTATACATGCAACCATCTGCTATTGGCCCTCATCATGTGCAGAATCGTGCAAACTTGGATCTTCATTGGAAAGGAAAGCTCCTTGGCTTCAAGAACTGCAAAGACAAGGGGACCGTAGCCATTGTGCAACATGTTTTCTCAATGTCAACCATGCAATTGCAACAACCACCTCGATTTCCAACACATTGTAAGTACATGTTTTGAGAATACAAAGCTAGTTGTGAAATCACAATGTAATGTTATTATGGATTCATACTTAAGATTTGTCATGCATTTATAGTCATATTTCCATCCACGTTGGTGGAGGAGCATCCACTACATAGTCTCTCCGGCACATTCAATGCCATACATGCAGATGTTGGAGCAACAATGTTCCCACATCTTTGCCCAACCAAACTGGTTCAAAGAAGGATTTTCTTCTATTCTCACTCCTATATTGTGCCTACTTCTACATTAGCGTTTGGAACGCTTGAACCCATCAAAGTAACTTCCTTATTAAGTATGGAGTGGCCGGTGCCAGATTTGTGGTCGGTAGAATCTTTCAAGCAGAAGATAATAATAGATGTCCAAAACTCTTTGAAATACTCTAAAGCTTCTAGGTCTGTGGGCTTTGAGTTGGTGTTTGCCTATTCATTGTTTTGTGGATATTTTTAAAGAGTTTGGATTTGTGGAGACAACCACAATGCTTGTATGTAAAGAAGTGCATTCTGAGGAATTAGGAAGGCTTTTAGAAGAGGACTGGGGTTTTGTGGAGGGCATGCACAACGAGGACCGGTACCGTTGTAAGGTTGGAGCTTCAGGTACTGGAATGCGCTATTTGAAATTCCGCACCTCCTTGTACATACGATTTCACTATGATCGTTGGATGTGCAAGCTTGGAGTGTGGACTCCCTTACAGAGTGTAAACGGCGCTATTGCAAGCTTTGACATTGCAGTGAAGATGCCCAACGATGCTTTGGAGGCAGTCCAAGTGAACAAGCATTGGACTCTCAGTAATGTGCGAGAACATTTGGTTATTATGGGTTTTGAGGCCCTTCAACAAGCACAATTTTGTTTACAAGGTCACAAGGTGAGACTCCTTCCAACACATTTTCAATACATCATAGTTTGTCGATCATTGGATGCTTATTGTAATGAATGTCCGCAGATTGGGAAGAGAATGGAAGACAAATTGAAGGTTGAGGAGGACAGGGGGATGGATGGAACTATGCTAACGATCTTTAACTTTGTAACTCTTGCAATTTTGAAAATGATCCCCAATGTAATCAACATGATTAGCTTCGGCAAATCATGTCTTTGAATATAATTTTTCGCATTGAGATGAGAAATCAATTTTTTGGTGAAAGTGTCTTTTTTTAAATGTCTTTAAAAAAGGGACCATTATAAAAGGGGGCATGCATAACTCATTCACTATTTTCACTTTTGCAACTCTTGAGCTCCTCCACTCTCTATCTACACCCGAGGCTAGACATGGACGCTTCCACAGCCTCTGCATATGCACCCACATCCACCCCTTTGTCATGCTTCATCCTCTTCCTCAAGGACACCAAATACAAAGAGAAGTTGGACCTCCACACCTTTTTTACTCGTCTCCCTGACCTTGACGCCACAATTGCCCTTCACATGGATGCATTTGCTAAGTTTTTTGTGTTCATGGAGGAGCACATCATAAAATATTCTGTATCTATCTCCCCACATGCAGGGATCTGGGTGCCTTGCGATCTTTTACACTATATACACAAAGGTGATCGCCCATTCTCCAAGCGGTTGCAACGATTCCAAGAAATTGCCACCGACGTAGGCCATTTCTTGAACGAGCAAGCCCCAGGGGTGTCAGCGCTGAAGAAGCGCAAGTTGGGGGTGGAGTACCTTTCTCGTCTCGCAACATTTATCTTCTTGGTGAGCACGGAACTTGATTTGGAGGAGCTCCGCTTACCACACCTTCAGGTTGGGTCCTTTATCAAGGACACCAAGGAGCAAGAGGTTATCCCCATGAACCTTGCATCAGAAGGAAAGACACTCCGGCTCGAGTACCCCAGGGGGCTCGAGGAAGTGGTTGACAAATCCATAGTTGTGGCTGGCCCTAGTGACACTCCAATGCCACTACCATTGACGGATGTGGCTATCCCACAGGTAGAAATCAGCCGCTTCTCCTCAGTGGTAGTGGATGGGGAGGAGTATCTATTTATGCATGATTTGGAGAAAGCATTTAGCCTACGCATGGATGAATGCTTGAGCATGCTATGCAACAGCACCAAATGTCCCTTAGACAATATGCTAGATGACCTAGAAAGTAAGCTCTTGCCAGTTGGGGACTCTGTTACTGACACTATTGCAGTTGTATGTGCGGAGGTCTTGGAAACAGAGCAGTTGCACGTAGCTGAGGAAGAATTTCAAGCCATGCAAGCCAAGGTTGAGGCCGCTAGGATTCCTATGCCATTATGCAACCTCCCATCTGATGATCCAAAGCTCGTAGCTGCGGTGGATGGGAGCATTGACTTGGATGCAAAGGGCAACAGGGAGGAGGAAGATAAGGAGCAGGAGGTAAACTATATCCTAATTTTCATGTTACTATTTTATCCTTCATTGTCTTTTTTCTCAACCTTCATTGGTTTATGAAAGGACGTCGTGGAGCTTGATGATTTTGCTGCAAGGACGGGTGGCAAGCGGACGAGCTTTGGATCTCAAGCTTCCCTTGCGCATTACCTATGACAACTCCCCCCTGGCGATGTGGCCATTATCCATAATGAATTTACTCCCCAAGCCCATTTTATGACTTGGTCGTTGAAAGCTTTGAGCAAGTTTTTGTGTTTGAGCACCATTGTTCAAACTGCACATCTTGTGTTCCTAGTGCATAGATCCCTTGTATGCACAGCGTTTGGCACTAGCTTCCGTGGTAAAGTGCTTGCCCAGATAGGGATGCATGCTTCCATTGGCTCAACTAAACCAAAGGCCATAGCGCAGTCCCTCTTGACTGGGGAGTTGCCTTACGCACGAGATAGGCGTCAAGAAATGGTCAAGAAAATTATGAACTCCTCAGATACATGATGTAAAATCACCGTTTTGGAAGTAATAAAAAATATTCGGAATTGTCTCTCTATCTTGAAAATTCTTCTAAATGTGATTTATCAATCTTGAAAATTGTTGTAATTGGTGATATGTTTCAATAAGTTGTCTTTTTTGCTTGAAGTAACAACACCACGAAAGTTGGATGCACATGATACTAGGGAAAGTATAAAACACATTTGAGTGAGAAGTGGTTTCTCTAAAGTAATGATGCAAAACCAATTCTTTTTAGTTAATTTATGTATTTTAAGTATCCTATGGGGTAGAGAAGCCTACCAGGTGCCAAAAAAGGGGTGGCCACAAGGGCGCGCAAATGGCCCATGCACCAGTTTTGGATGGCCCATTTGCGCGCCCTTGTGGCCACCCTTTTTTTTGGCACCTGGTAGGCTTATCTACCCCCTAGGATACTTAAAAAACATAAATTTATTGAAAGCAATTGGTTTTGCATCATTACTTTAGATGGAGCCTTGTGGCCACCCTTTTTTTGGTAATTTCAGCATATGTTAACACTCAAGGACACTAGAAAAGGTGAAATCAACTTTGAATTTAAGTTTTCCAGCACACTATCACCTGCTTTAGCTCTACCTAGTACACCCCTTACCAAAAAGCCCAAATACATTGGACATTTGAAGAATCCAAATTGATGTTGCATAGACACTTGGTTTCACAATATGTTAACTTTTTTGATATCCTATGGGGAATTCAAAGCTTGAAATGGCCAAAAAAAGGGTGGCCACAAGGCTCCATCTAAAGTAATGATGCAAAACCAATTGCTTTCAATAAATTTTGATTTTTAAGTATCTTGGGGGGTAGAGAAGCCTATCAGGTGCCAAAAAAAGGGTGGTCACAATGGCGCGCAAATGGGCCATCCAAAACTGGTGGATGGGCCATTTGCGTGCCCTTGTGGCGACCCTTTTTTTTGCACCTGGTAGGCATCTTTACCCCCTAGGATACTTAAAATACATAAATTAACTAAAAGCAATTCATTAACTACACCAAAAGGCCCAATTACATTGGACATTTGAAAAACCTAATTTATTGTTGTATAGACACCTGGTTTCACAATACGTTAACTTTTTTGATATCTTATGGGTAAACAGAACTTGAAATTGCAAAGTCATCTCATTACAAAGATAATAGACAGAGTAGACACAACTGTTGATCATATTGTCATTGGAAAGTCAAAACATTACAAAGATAAGGGTGTGCAATACAAAAAGAGGGGTAACTTCAGCTAATGCTCGAAGTCTCGTCGCAATCGACGTGCAAGTTGCATATCTTTTGGCTGTATTGTCACTCTCTTTGCATGAATGGCGCATAGGTTGGTATCTTCTAACACCGAAATGATGTGGGTCTCTGCAGCTTCTTGAATAGCCTCTAGCGCTATTGCTTGCATTCTATACTAATTTCCATAGCTTTCAAGCACCTCCTTCAATGTGCAAGCAAAGGGGGCGCGTCGAATCAAAAGCTCTGTAGTCTTCTGGTAGTGGCGGCTTTCTGAAAATGGCCTTGCTATTTTTCGGCGCCGCTGCGGTTGTCTTGGGGGCACTTGCACATTTGCTGGCTGGCGCCGTTTAGGCTTCTTGAAAAACTTAGACTTGCGTCTGTGTACATACTTAGGGGCTGGATCTGTAGCCTATTCTGATTCATCCTCTTCCCTTGGCTCCCGATCTTGTGGTGTGGGGAGAGCTCCCTGGCCTCGAGGCAGTGTCTTCCCCCCAACGGGCACCCGGTGTGTGCGCGGTATTTTAGCTCGCAGCCATGGTGGCTCACTCTCTGATTCAGTGTCTGTATGGACCACCCGAGTTTTGGATAGTCCTGCTTGTGATTGGTGGCACGACGGCTCCTCCCTATCGGACTCTGTTGTTTGCTGGCCCTTTTCTTCTCTCCAGCATTGGCATGTTGCTTCATTCTTTTTCTAGGTGTTATATCTTGAGGACGTGAAGATTCAACAGCCCTCGATGACTCTAGTGCCCTACTACCATGCCCACTGCCAGAAGAGTTCCTGGAATGGCCAGGTGTTCGTGGTTGTTTTCTTGTGCCTTTAAGCCATGCCAGCTTCTCACATCCTTGGAGGGTGTTTTTGTTGGTAGGCGGATGCTCTTTCACGGTTTGTTTGGTGCGTGCCATTTCGTATGGTAAGAGCTCACTTGTTCTTAAGAAATGAGTGGTTTATGAGAGCATGCAATATTTATAAGGGCCCATTTAAAAAGGGCAGGGGTTCACACTAATTTTGAAAAAAAAACTATTATTTTTTAAATAAACATGTCGCTAAGAGTTAGACCCTACGTCCACGTGTGGTGACTCGCGTAGTATCCACTTTGATCCTTGTCGCACTTTGCATCGCCGCCATGCAGCATGCTTGGTGGGACCTTGCGACATTTGCCACTTGTTGCTATGCTCTTGACGACTCCATTTCCGCACTTCAATAGCAATCTTGGATTGTCACGCACGCTCCATTGTGAGCTTACGAGCAAATGTTGTGCGAAAAAACCAGTTGAACATCTCCTCCAAATAATTGGATTGCACCGTTCCACCACCATGTCGAGTATTTTTGAAGTACACTCCCCTTGCTCGATAATGAGACTTCTCCATGCCTTGAGTGCTAAAAATTTCAAGCGATCCATACTTGTGCATAAAAAATGCACCATGCGCAAACAAGATATGCTATTCACATGAGTAAACGATCCATATTATTTAATAAAAACAATCCCTTGTAATAAATAAACCACGTAACATGGCTTACCATGTAATGTGTGATGTTATTTCACCCAAAGAAAGGCTGAAGACTTTGGTAAAATCCACCAAGGCTTCTTAAAATGATTGGCGTTGTTCTTCTGTTGTGCTGTTAAGGCCCATAAGCTTGACCATTTTATCAAAATGTGCCCAAACTTTCTTGCGCTTGTTTGCAAGCTCACCATTTGAATCATTGTCAGTAGTAGCTTTGCATAACTCCTTCCAAAGCTCCCAAAGGTTACCTGCCTACTGGTTGGAGCTGTTTTGAGCATCATATCGACTTGGCTTTCCTTGGGAAACTTTCTTCAAAAAGTGTAACTTTTTGTCCACTCATTGACACTTGTTGAGCAATTTCATGAGCCTCCCCTGTGTTCTTTGCAGCAAAGATAGACACATTTCCACTGTGACAGCCAATGGAATTCAAGAGTACCTCCACTCTTTCGATCGCTTCCTGGGACTTTTCCAATGGTTTCATTGTGAAAGCATAGTTAATGTGGAGCTTCAATAGCCTATCAAAAACGTGCATGAATGCGTGTAATGTACAAAAATGTACATTCGATAGAGGAAATGGAAAGATTGGATTCCAAGTGTGGTCCTTTTGATCACGGTCTAGGGCATTGAGCATGCGACATCTAAGAATAGACGCTTCCCATTATCTACCTTCATCTCCGACATCACGACAATCTAACTGTTGTTCTCCATGCCCTTGCCATGGAAGCATGGAACCGACCTTTGCAATGCTCCTATGTGATTTTTGTCCATTAGGTTTATACCCTCGAGTGCAAAATGGACAAGGCATGAGAGAAGAAGCCCCTTGTTTGCAGCCAAGCAAACACTTTATGGTCTTCAAATCCCCACCTAAGTGCCACTCCACATCATAACTACCAAAACCCTGAATCTCCAACTTCTGACTTGCAATTTGGGAGTGTATTACTCCTGTGATCCATGGAGTTCTCTCAAAAATACATGAAAGTACTCCATTGGTCTCTTTGGGCACCTCAATAGCACCCAACCACCAAATGTCTTTCTCTGATTGCACGCTAAAAGATGGGGTGGGAGATGGCTTTGACTGAATCTCTTTGCTTGGTTTGCAAAAGGTCCTCATTCATTAGAGTGAAACTTAGCCTCTCTAACCTTCGGCCTTTCACTATTTGACACTCATCGAGTTTCAGCACAAAAGCAACCTTTGTGCCAAGCACTACAAAATAAATAGTGCCAAGACATTAAACTTCAAAGTCTATGATAAGAACAATACCAAAGAAAAAAGTAAAGTGTGTCGCCTTGTTCAAGTAACTAGTAAAATTTAAGCATGGTTTGTTGAAGCCTTCGAAGATCCACAAAAATATTGCTCCACATTGTGTAAGGAAAGCCCTTCTCCAAAGGTCTTATGGATTGTTTCTCACCTTTTTCCCTTGTCTTTGTTGCGCACGAAGCATAAAGGGAAGTTGATATTGTGTCCTCAATGTGTAGGTATGTCCCAATGCGTTAGAACACATCTTCATTTGTGGCCTTCTTTGCGAGGTTGACCTTGTGAGGAACTGGAAATAGGTTTTCCACAATGCCATGCTCTTTGAGGGCATCCTTTAGAAGTTGGAAAATAGCCGGATAGACTTTGGTGTTGATTCCAGCCTCATCACAAGCTTGTTGCACGTCATCATTACTAACCACATTTCTCAATTTACGCATAAGGTCCTTGCTGACTGCATCCTTAATGTGCTTACCTCCAGGTGATTGTAAGATAGAAATCACATCCTGTGTATTGAGACAACTAGTGAGAAGGTTGACTCAATCATCTTGGCTTGTTCCACTGCATGCCTCCTGGATAAAGTTTCTAGCAACAAATAAAAATAAATGTTAGAAAATAGTGTGAAGTAAGAATGCATCATGCAAGTAAAAACCAAATCACCTTGTGGCTGTAACTCGTCGTTTGCGTGCTCCTCCCGAGTGTGAAAGAGTTTCACTGGATGAGTACGTGCGTTTGCGTTCCCTTGCACCAAGGGGTGTTTCTTTCAAGTATGTGATGGTGTTGGCAAGCTTCTTAATGTGGGATTCCTTTTCTTGCATTTGTTGTTCAAGAGTTTTAACCACCCTCTCCGAAGAGGCAACACTCTCTTCTAATGCCGTCGTCTTGAGGTGAAGAGCTTGACATTCGTGCATCCACATATGCAAAGAAGCACCTGCACCCATACACAACCGCTCGCAATAGTTTAACAAGCCTGCTTCTCCCCTCCCAAGAAATTGAATAAATATCGAAAGTCTATGAAACAATGGATGGAAGCGGCGTATAGGATCGTAAGTGTACAAATGGCCATCCACCCAAATGTCAACATTGGTCTCACAAGCGGTGCGACATTCTTGTAATGACCTTTGATCACCCTCACTAGCGATCTTCGGTGCAAACGCCATGGGTAAGCGAATATGTATGCTTTTGGTGTGCGGAGTAGGTGGTGCTGGAAGCAAACTATTTGTGATGTCCATGAGCACCATGGAAGCTGTTGCGTGAGGAAGCAAATGATGAAAAGATAAAGGGGGAGGGGTAGGGAGATTGAGGAAGATGGAAGGAGAGAAGGAGGGAGGGGGGGGGGAAGGAGAGATTGGGGAGGAGGAGGAAGGTAGGGACAGGGAGGGAGAGGAGAGGGAGAGAGGAGGGAGGAGGAGGAGAGAAAAAAGTGTTTTTTACTTTTTGGGGAAAAAGATTTTTGAAAAAATAGACTTTCTAAGCTTGTGGGTTAAAAAATGGGTCAAAAAAAGATTTTTGGACATGTATATATGTTGGGAGGGATTTTTAAGTAAAAAATAAGTAAAAATGATTATTTAAAAAAAAAAGTCAAATTTTGACTCTAAGTGACCCACGTTTTTGCTGATGTGGTCACACCCCTATACTTCCTTCACTTTAAAAAAAGCTAGAGAGAGAAATTAACCCCTTAGGTCCACATCCTACATTCGTTAAAAAAAAGGCTAGAAAAGCCTACTCAAAACTACCTTCTTCAATGCCCTTGCCCCCTTAACCCCACACAACATTAGCCTTAATCCCTAAAAATTAGGATTCCTTACAAGACCGATACAAGGTTCATATTTCTCCTAATGGCCTATGTATATGTATAAGTTTTAGATGGAATTGTGCGAGGACTCAAACACCGTAAGTGCACTTACGAAGTCTGATCTAATACGCTCTCTCACGATTTTTAAAATTAATTTTATCTCTCTTCTTTTATTTCCATCTCTCTCTCTCACTCTCTCTCTCTCTCTCTCTCACTCACACACACACACACACACACACACACACATTAATGTTTCCCTATGTGCTCCATCATGGATGTATCCTTTTGGTCTCATAAGTTATTTTGGCCTTTTGCAAACTTTAATATAAAATTTCATTTCACTTCATCTCTCTCTCTCTCTATCATATATATCTCTGTGTTTCTTAAAATTCTCTCTCTTGTTTAGGCTATGGACACGCGAGGCTTAGTTTCCTCTAACCCTCTCTAATAGCCATGCATCTCTCTCCCATTTGTCCTTTGCTTTCCCTCTCTCTACTCGTTGCTCACGGTGATGCACTAAGCTCCTGTGAGACACCCATTGTATCAGTGATGACACACACCCCACATAGTTCCAGTTAGTAGAAACTCTAGATGCATTTTAGCATCAGACATCCATATTTGTATCAGTGATGACACACACCCCACATAGTTCTAGTTAGTAGCAACTCTAAATTCATTTTAGCATCTCCTTTTTTTTAACCCAAACACCGACATCTTGAAGATGTTAATATGTCATTTCATCTCACTCTCTCACTCTCTCTCTCTCTCTCTCTCTCTCTCTCTCTCTTCCTGAACATAAATCAATTAAATGAAAAAAAACCAGAACACTAATTTTGCTTAATGAATATATCTAACACAATTTTTGATTAATGTATATATCTAATTTTGATTAATGAATAAAATATATCTAACACAATTTTTGCTTATGTAGTTAACCCGACTCAGAATCGCTTACTCGACCACCCACTGACTCGACAGGTCTGCAATGAGGGAGCAAATGCTCTCTCTCTAAAACACACACACACACAGAAGACGTTCTACAATGCTCTCTCTCTCTCTCTCTCTCTGTGATTTCTCTCTGGCTGCGCTATGCCATCCTGCATCGATCTCAGTCTCTCACTCTCACTGTGTCATCAGTGGTTGCGTGAGCTCTCTCTCTCTCTCTCTCTCTCTCTTTGACTCTGTATCACGTAGTCGACAACCTCTCTCTCTCTCTCTCATTCTCTCTCTCTCTCTCTCTCTAGCGCAGTCATTGGTGCTTCAGGACACACTGGCCGTTTGCATCAGCTTACGCCATGTGGCTGGGGGAGGGGCCGGAATCCCTTCCTCCATTATGATTGTACTCGCATGACCCGCCTACCGGCAGGTCTTGCTCACTCCTCTACCACCTCACTTTGTTTGTGTTTGTGTGTGTGTATTTTTATACATCTCTCAGTGAACACACACACGATTGAAACTATCACCAATAACCTACGGATACTTATTTACCCAACCGCCTAGTAAACCTCCTTATAGAGTTTCTCAAGCTCAACAAGAGGAGATTATGCGGCAAGTGCATGAGTTAGTTGAGAAGGGTATGGTTAGGCCAAGCTCATCTCCATTTTGCTCACCTGTGCTATTAGTGCAAAAGAAAGACGACACATATCGTATGTGTGTCGACTATAGAGCACTAAATAGGATCACTATCAAGAATAGGTTTCCCGTTCCACGGGTAGAAGACCTATTTGATAAGCTACAAGGATCAACCTACTTCAGTAGGGTTGACCTAAAAAGTGGCTATCATCAAATAAGGATAGTTGATCAAGACATTGTAAAGACCGCATTTCGTACTACATTTGGTCTTTACGAATACATTGTCATGCCTTTTGGCTTGGCCAATGCACCAACCACATTCAACCGCTTGATGGAGAAGCTGTTCAGGCCTCATCGAACCTTCACTGGAGTGTTCTTTGATGATATTATCATCTACTCTAATTCATTGGAGGAACACAAGCAACACCTCCAGGTAATATTTCAAGTTTTAAGAGAGAATAAACTTTATGTTAATCGAAAGAAAAGTGAATTTTTCTTGCAAGAGATTCAGTATTTAGGTCACATTATCTCTCAAGATGGCATCCAAATGGATCCATCCAAGTTAGAGGTAATAAAAGGATGGCCTAAACCAAGGAATCTTCATGAACTAAGAAGCTTCATAGGTATGTGTGCATACTATAGACGCTTCATAGAAAAGTTCTCACCAATTGCGGGACCATTACATGACCTAACAAAGAAAAGCGTTAGGTATACATGGTCTGCTAAGGAGAACAATGCTTTCGAAAAGCTTATCTCTCAACCTGTGCTTACACTACCGGATCTCTTAAAACCATTTGAGGTCCAATGCGATGCTTGTGGTGATTGCCTTGGAGCTGATTTGCTCCAAGAAGGGCACGCCATAGGCTATGAGAGTCGAATGCTCGACCCTGTTGAGCAAGCTCTAGGCATATACGAAAAGGAACTCCTTGCAGTTCTACATGCCTTAGACTCATGGAAGCACTATTTATTGGGGACTCCTTTCATTCTGCAAACGGATCACCAAAGTCTTAAGTACTTCATGACGCAGACCAAGCTCTCCGACAAACAAATGAGGTGGGAAAATTTCCTATTT
Source organism: Adiantum capillus-veneris (assembly GCF_014529385.1). Lineage (NCBI taxonomy): Eukaryota > Viridiplantae > Streptophyta > Polypodiopsida > Polypodiales > Pteridaceae > Adiantum > Adiantum capillus-veneris. The sequence continues at coordinate 71,445,255 of NC_140938.1, read as the reverse complement.
CATTTTCATATTGCTCACATTTCTGGCAAGCATAATCAAGTAGCCGATGCACTCTCAAGACGACCGAGAGTGAATGCGGTTTCCATAGCAACTCACAATGATCTATCTTCAATGATAGATGAGTATGCTATTGATCCCGATTATAGAGATGTGATTTCAGCCCTTGCATTAGGGAAGAAAGAAGAACCATTTACTTTACAAGATGGTTATCTTCTCTATGGCAATAGACTATGCGTTACTAACTCCCTACGTGAGAAAGTAATGTATGAATCTCATGCTCCCCCGTATGTGGAGCATAGAGGGATTCAGTCTACCTTAAAGGGAATTGAAACATATTTCTATTGGCCTACCATGAAAGTGAACATACAAGAGTATGTTTCCAAATGTGTGGTATGTCAAAAGACAAAATTTGATAAAGGGAAGCAACCTGGATTGCTTCAACCCTTGCCAATCCCTAATTCACCATGGGAGAGCATATCCATGGATTTTATCTTTGGATTGCCTAAGTCTATCCATGGGAATACAGGAATATGGACGATAGTAGACAAGTTCAGTAAACAAGCTCATTTTATACCTGTCAAAAAGACTATCAAAGCCCATCAAATGGCAACCCTCTTCATTTCACAAATTTTCAAATACCATGGCTTGCCAATGTCCATAGTGTCGGATAGAGATCCTAGAATGACCAGTAATTTCTGGAAGGGTCTCTTTGAGAATTTAGGGACAAGGCTAAATTTCTCTTCGGCCTATCATCCACAAACGGATGTCCAAAGTGAAATAGCTAACCTAACCATTCTCGATCTACTAAAAGCCTATGTAACGGAAGTAGATCAAAGATCCCAATGGGAGAAGTACTTACCCTTAGTGGAGTATGCTTACAATAACACTGTACATACTTCCACGGGAAAAGCACCTTTCGAGGTAATTGAGGGAAGATAAAAAAGTCCCTTGCTACTTAAGGTACATGGGAAGATCTTTGCTGCAGATGAGTATAGCCGAGACCTACAAGAATCTTTCCAAAAGATTAAGGATCCTATCTCTATCTCACAGCAAAGGCAAAAGGCTGCTGCTGACAAGCACATAAGAGCCCAAGCCTTTAAAGAAAACGATTGGGTCTTGTTAAAGTTTCCCAAGGCTCGATTAAGGCACACGACGGGCAAGAATCCTACGGGCCACCAAAAGTACTATGCTAAACTAGCAAAAAGGTACTATGGTCCCTTCCAGATTCTTAGGCCAATCAATGACATGGCCTATCAACTTAAGTTGCCCAATCATTGGCTCATACACAATGCTTTTCATGTGAGCCTATTAAAGCCTTACAAAGGAGCGCCACCTCAAGAACCAACTATTGAAGACCCACCGTAGATCGAGGACCAAGAGGAGGTGCTGCAGCCCGAGTCCATTCTCCAACATGAAGACAAGGTATTAAGAGGCGGTAAGACTACCCGACGATATCTTATTAAGTTTAAGAATTATCCTTTTGAAGATGCTAGATGGATGAAAGGCATACAATTAAAGGATAACCTAAACCTTGTCAATGCTTACAATGCTTCCCAAGAGTAAGCAAATGTACAAAATGTTAAAAATGAACAAAGTTTTTGTCTTATAAGACTCTCTTTTTCTTTATTTGTGCACAAAAATAAAGTAGTATGCATGCTTAGATCAAGTTTGTGGAGACGACGTCTCCCAAACACCAAGTAGAGCTTGTCACTCTACTATGGAAGACTGATAGGACTGATGTGCAGACATGCTTGCGGCAGCCTCAGGCTCTCAATCGCCAAATGGACTAGTCATCCATTATGGAATGATGTCGTAGGGTAACATAGGGATCCTCTACCCGCTAAGAAAAGGACTCATGAATATGCTTTATCTTCTCTACACCATAGTCGAGGACGACTATGATTTCAAGAGAGAGGTAATGTCATAATAATCAATATCTAATTCTCCTAAATGATTTTCTCATATTAAACTGATCATTTAATGTGGGGAGTTACCAGGGGAGAAAAGGCTAGAATATTGGTTAAGCTAGCAGACCGGCCACAGTAGGGATCCAAAGGAGGGAAAATAGGGATCAAAAAGGGGGGGCCATCTGCAAAAGAGCCATGTGCAACAATGGGCTAAAAAGACCCTAAGGTTCAGCCCATTAAGACTTCCAAAATGCTAAGGTTCCAAAATTCAAAGGTTGTGTCCAAAGGTCAACCCTAGGGAAAATTGGATGCTTAGTGTGTGTACAAAAGTCTTCTTCAAAGCCTACAAAGGAGGGGGCGAGCCCATTTAGTAGGGGATGAGAGAGAAAGCCACACACACACACACACACAGGCTCCCTTTAAAGAAAGGGAATTAGGGACACATGTCAGCTCCCTAAGCCAGATGCCCACAAGGTGTACCCAATTCCTATTGGAAGACCCTTGAAGTGGACCAATGAGAATTAAGCTAGAGTAAATTTAGTTTAATTAATTTAAAAACATTTAATAAAAGAAACCAATGAGAATTAAGTCTCCTAGAAGACTATTGGGCAGTCTCCCAAGGGGTCCAATGAGCATTCATGAGCCCAATGGCTTGCCTGATTCCTATTGGCCAGGAGACAAAGGGGTCCAATGAGAGTTTAGTTTAATTATTTAATTACCTAAAGCTCTCACAAAAGGGGGAAAGGGGGACATTATGTCAGAAGGCTATCCTTATGCTTCTTAACACCCATTGGCTTGACTTGGGGAGGTCCAATGAGGGGAAAGGGTTTAATTATTTAATTACCTAAAGCTCTCACAAAAGGGGGAAAGGGGGACACATGTCAGAAGGCTATCCTTATGCTTCTTAACACCCATTGGCTTGACTTGGGGAGGTCCAATGAGGCTACTCCAAGCTTGTGAGATAGAAGCCTACATCAACACTCTCTGGCTGCGCTATGCCAACCTGCATCGATGTCAGTCTCTCACTCTCACTGCATCATCAGTGGATGCGTGAGCTCTCTCTCTCTCTCTCTCTCTCTCTCTCTGACTCTGTATCATGTAGTCGACAACCTCTCTCTCTCTCTCTCTCTCTCTCTCTCTCTCTCTCTTTCTCTCTCTCTCTCTCTCTCTAGCACAGTCATTGGAGATTCAAGGCGCACTGTCCGTTTGCAACAGCTTACGTGATGTGGCCGGAATCCCTTCCCCCATTTCCGTAGTACTCCCGCGAGCTGCCTACGGAGAGGTCTTGCTCACTCCTCTTACATCCTCACTATGTATGTGTTTTTGTGTGTGTGTGTGTATCTTTATACATCTCTCCCTCACACACACATGGTCGACACTATCACCAATAACCTACGGATACTTATTTACCCATTGTTCAAATGCAAGTCTTTGTCTCACTCTCTTTGGCCCCTCTAGACTACTCCTGCTACATTTAACCTTCTTGCATCTTTTTCTTCTCCTTCCCTCTTTTGCGCGCGCGCACACACACACACACACACACACAATTACATCAAGCCGGAGATCTTTGGAAACCCTCTCTATGACAATAAAATATACGCCTATGTATATGTATAAGTTTAGATGGAATTGTGCGGGGACTCAAACACCTTAAGTGCACTTATGAAGTCTGATCTAATACGCTCTCTCACTATTTATTAAATAGTTTTATCTCTCTTCTTTTATTTCCATCTCTCTCTCTCTCACTCACTTTCACTCTCTCTCCCTCTCTCACACACACATTGATTTTTTTCCTATTTTTTCCATCATGGATGTATCCTTTTGGTCTCATAAGTTATTTTGGCCTTTTGCAAACTTTAATATAAAATTTCATTTCACGTCATCTCTCTCTCTCTCTCTCTCATATATCTCTCTGTGTTTGTTAAAATTATCTCTCTTGTTTAGGCTATGGACACACGAGGCTTAGTTTCCTCTAACCCTCTCTGATGACCATGCATCTCTCTCCCGTTTGTCCTTTGCTTTCTCGCTCTCTACTCGTTGCTCATGGTGACGCCCTAAGCTCCTGTCAGACACCCATTGTATCAGTGATGACACACACCCCAGATAGTTCCAGTAAGTAGCAACTCTAGATGCATTTTAGCATCAGACACCCATTGTATCAGTGATGACACACACCCCACATAGTTCTAGTTAGTAGTAACTCTAAATTCATTTTAGCACCTCTTTTTTTTAAACCCAAACACCAACATCTTGAAGATGTTAATATGTCATTTCATCTTTCTCTCTCTCTCTCTCTCTCTCTCTCTCTCTCTCTCTCTCTCTTCCTTCCTGAACTTAGTTAAATGAAAAGAACACTACTTTTGATTAATGAATAAAGTATATCTAACACAATTTTTGCTTACCTAGTTAACTCGACTTAGAATCGCTAACTCGACCACCCACTGGCTCGACCTATATGCAATGAGCAAGAAAATACTCTCTCTCTCTCTATCTTTCTCTCTGTCTCCCTTAAAAACACACACACACACACACACACACACAGAAGACGTTCTACTGTGCACTGTGTGTGTGTGTGTGTGTGTGTGTGTGTGTGTGTGTGTGTGATCTCTCTGGCTGGACTATGCCAACCTACATCGATCTCAGTCTTTCACTCTCACTGCATCATTAGTGGTTGCATGAGCTCTCTCTCTCTCTCTCTCTCTCTCTCTCTCTCTCTCTCTCTCTCTCTCTCTCTCTCTCTCTCTCTCTCTCTCTCTCTCTCTCTCTCTCTCTCTCTCTCTCTCTCTAGCGCAGTCATTGGAGCTTCAAGGCACACTGGCCGGTTGCATCAGCTTAAGCCACATGGCCAGGGGAGGGGTCGGAATCCCTTCCCCCATTATAATAGTACTCGCGCGACCCACCTACCGGCAGGTCTTGCTCACTCCTCTTACCACCTCACTTTGTATGTGTTTGTGTGTGTGTATCTTTATATATCTCTCTGTGACACACACATGATCGACCCTATCACCAATAACCTACGGATACTTATTTATCCATTGTTCAAATGCAAGTTTTTGTCTCACTCTATCTTTGGCCCCTTTAGACTACTCCTGCTACATTTAACCTTCTTGCATCTTTCTCTTCTCCTTCCCTCTTTTGCGCGCGCGCGCACACACACACACACACACACAAAGAGAGAGAGAGAGAGAGAGAGAGAGAGAGAGAGAGAGAGAGAGAGAGAGAGAGAGAGAGAGATTGCTCTAGGCAATTACATCAAGCCCGAGATCTTTGGAAACCCTCTCTATGATAATAAAATATACACCTATGTATATGTATAAGTTTTAGATGGAATTGTGCGAGGAATCAAACACCTTAGGTGCACTTATAAAGTCTGATCTAATAGGCTCTCTCACTATTTTTTAAATAATTTTATCTCTCTTCTTTTATTTCCATCTCTCTCTCTCACTCACTCACTCACTCACTCTCTCTCTCTCTCTCTCTCTCTCTCTCTCTCTCTCTCTCTCACACACACACACACACACACACAGATTGATTTTTTCCTATGTGATCCATCATGGATGTATCCTTTTGGTCTCATAAGTTATTGGCTGCATAAGAACCCAAGAACCTTTGCTTATCCTTTGCTCTTGCCACCTATTATCTGTAGTGAGAGAGTTTGAGATTGAGATAGTGCTTATGCTACTACATGGTCTTCTTGGAACACTAATGGTGAGGCTGGTTGGGGACAGTGTAGAGAAACCTCTAGAACTTCTTGGGCGGGTAGAAGACAAAGCCATAGGTAAAATGGAGGGAGAATGAGGTTTGAAAGCCTTTCATAAAGGTAGTGGATATCTTTTAATGAAGAGAGAGAGCTAGCTATCAATCAGTAGTCAGGTGTCATGAACTTGACCGCTACTAGTAGTGGGCCCTACTTTGTGAAAGCAGGAAGTTACCTTACAAAAATGGGACAAAACTCAATATTTTAAAATCGTTTCTTTCAATTCTGTGTTTCTTTCCATGTATTTCTATGTTACATAAGGTTGCTGCTCATTGGCTGCGCCTTCTTTTCTCTCTCTTCAATGACGCCCTCTAAATGACCTCCAAAATTTCCTAATCACACACACACATTAAATTTTTCCTATGTGCTCCATCATGGATGTATCCTTTTGGTCTCATAAGTTATTTTGGCCTTTTCAAAACTTTAATATAAAATTTCATTTCACTTCATCTCTCTCTCTCTCTCTCATATATTTCTCTGTGTTTTTCTCTTGTTTAGGATATGGACATGGGAGGCTTAGTTTCCTCTAACCCTCTCCGACGGCCATGCATCTATCTCCCGTTTGTCCTTTGCTTTCCCTCTCTCTACTCATTGCTCATGGTGACGCCCTAAGCTCCTGTCAGACACCCATTGTATCAGTGATGACACACACCCAACATAGTTCCAGTTAGTAGCAACTCTAGATGCATTTTAGCATCAGACACTCATTGTATCAGTGATGATATACACCCCACATAGTTCTAGTTAGTAGCAACTCTAAATTCATTTTAGCATCTCTTTTTTTTTAACCCAAACACCGACATCTTGAAGATGCTAATATGTCATTTCATCTCTCTCTCTCTCTCTCTCTCTCTCTCTCTCTCTCTCTCTCTCTCTCTCTCTCTCTCTCTTCCTGAACATAAATCAATTAAATGAAAAAAAACGAGAACACTAATTTTGATTAATGAATAAAATATATTTTACACAACTTTTGCTTACGTAGTTAACCCAACCGAGAATCGCTAACTCAACCACCCACTGACTCGACAGGTTTGCAATGAGAGCGAAAATGCTCTCTCTCTCTCTCTCTCTTTCTCTCTCTCTCTTTCTCTCTCTCTCTCTCTCTCCTTCATATATAGTATAGATACTTATATTAAAACGAGAGGATGTAGCCTCCACGTGGTTGCTTCTCCATGCGACCACGATGGACAAGTCCTCACCAACGAACCACCTCAACATGCCACGGATGCCACACTTCAAAGCCGCGTGAACAAGTGCATTTTTTTGCCCGCAGCTCGAGGATGTTGGTCCGTCTTGGTGTGTGGTAGTACCATGTGACTAAAGGGCACGGGGTCTTGAATAAAGATCCCATCATAGGATCTCGATGGTAGGCAAGGCATGCGAGCATCTCGAGGATAATCGACGGAAAACAAAGGTCAACACCCCTCCCATGATTCGAACCCACGGCCTGGGCCATGGCAACGTGATGAGCTAACCATGCGGGCACATGAATTGTGTTTCCCTCAAGGCACGAAGTAAACCAAGATAGAAAAAGTAAACTCAGACACGTCTGTTTAAAATCGGACGATCGAGCTTACCTCACATTTTGCGCGCACACTCCCTTGATAGGGTCTTCATTCAAGACCCCATGCTATATAGTCCTAAGGGTGGCTGTAGCTCGAGAGAAGGAGCCGCAACTAGAAAGGAAGAGCACCCCTTTTCCCTTTACAATATCTAGCACTATATATTGATGAGGCCCCTCTTCCTCTCTACTTCCCAAAACTCGAGACTTTCTCTCTCCCTCTCCATATCTAACATTGCCAGCTTCTCCTCTTTAATCAAACCTTTGTGACCGTTTTCCCTCGAGCCCATAGAGTAGACTGAGACCAGTAGGCATTTGAAGCCTCTGCAATTCTCCCTCGAGCCCATATAAGTATTGCAAGAGAGAGAGAGAGAGAGAGAGAGAGAGAGAGAGAGAGAGAGAGAGAGAGAGAGAGAGAGAGAGAGAGAGAGAGAGAGAGAGAGAGAGAGAGAGAGAGAGAGAGAGAGAGAGAGAACACTCTCCACTCTATGTCAATGGAAGACTCAAGCAAACTCGAGTTTCTAAAGTGCCACCATCTTGCAAAAAGAAGAAATCAGAGGGTGCCTCTTTCATTGAAGACGTTCACAACCATATTGATGAGTTTCTGCATGCTTCCATGGAAGAGCACTAGTCCTGCTTGAAGAATACTCTTCAAAATATGTTCGGAATTTCAAAAAACAAGATGTCAAAAAGTGCTCCATCCACACAAAGAAGTCGTCCTTCCTCTTGAAGCTACAACCTCAAACCAAGGTTAGGGAGATCGACCAACGAAACGAGGGACGGGGGTTGAACACTTACCATCTGTATATTGTCAACCGATGCTTACGTAGGTTTGTCTCTAAAGATTTGGTGTTATCCAGCCTTTTGTCTTATCCCAATGATGACGATAAGTATTTTTTGTTACTAACACACAAAAGCAAACAGATAGATGTGCACACATATGCCCATATGGCATACACTTAGACTTAGCTAGCCATTGTATTGCCACAAGGACCCAACCTGGACATCCAGGTTTAGTTCTTATTTGGTGCCGTGGTTTTCCATGTAGGCCCAACCATTGATGCATAAATCAATGGACAGCGATCCTACGAGAAGCCATGAGCAGGACTTCACATACACATACATACTCATATCTCGGTGGATTGAGTGAAGCCTTTCCATTCATTTAAGCTGTTCTAATTTTCTAGAGACTGAATTTATGGTTATTAAGCTTGGAATCGCGACAAATAAATTTAAACAAGTGCAGGGTGGTTGTGGATGCAAGCCCCCCTGTGCTCTTAAATCTTTATCACTGCTTTGGTGGGGACAATCAGAGAGAAGGATGGATACATGATCCTTCCATTGTGTGCCAAGCACTCAGCCGATCAATTTTTGCCCATGAGCAGTGCCTAGGCATGGCTCTTGCCTAATGGTATGTGGCACTTCCATAACCAGGTTTTCGAGGATGCCATTTGGCAAGAGACCCCTTAACACGGTAATGAGAAGGCATTATCTGGCCAGGTTTTCCATGCACAGAGCATATCTAAAGCAAGAAAAACTTACCTGCAAATGAGCAAACACTTGGTTAGTCTGTATGGGCCCTAGGGTCCATGCAAGGGAAACTCAAAAGGATGTGGCGAATTAAGAGTAGATCAGAATTCTCACCTGACAAATTAAAAGGTATACTTAATGGCTTCAAAAAAATTAAAAGGTATTCTTAATTCAAAGAGTCCTCTCAACAACAAGAAAAATGATGCGTTAGTTTATAGCACATAACAACGGGCAATGACAAAGCACATAGATTTGCAACAATATTACCTCGAAAGGACATATACAACATTTTGAGAGAGAGAGAGAGAGAGAGAGAAAAGAAAACACTAAAGGAAAAATGAAAGAGAAGAAAAAGACCTATTTATATGTGCACAAAAGGTCTTTTGATTTTCCAACTTCATCTATCTTTTGACTTTCCACTTTCCATCTTCATCTGGCTTTTCATTTCCTAAACTTACCCTTCACTTATGCACTTAATATGTTTTGAAAGAATTTTTATTTTTGTGAGATTGGGGAGAACTAATCGAAAGACCGAACGTTTGGGCATTGGAGAATCTACTAAAGCTGCCATCAAAGCTACCATACTTACCCCTGCTGCTTTGTGTGGAGGAGACGCAGAGTGCGACACACATTTTTATAGGCATTTTGCGATTTGGGCTCATGGCTAGACCTCTCTCTCTCTCTCTCTCTCTCTCTCTCTGACCTCATCGTGCCTAATTCAAGTGTGTTTAAAATGGTCTCTGTGGCAAGGATTACCTGAAGAATTAGGTTGCATCATTTCTGTTTGGTCTCGATTGAGGGGTCCTTGTTACCGACCACTAGAATATTAGCATATTAAAACATGCCCTCGGAGGAGAAGGACATTAAGTCATACAAATTTTTGAATGCCTTTTTGGCTTTCTAAAAGAAACCAAATAGGTGCCCAAAACCACTTTTTTCATTTGTTTTGATAAGAATCTAACAAGATGCTTTGTTTTCATTCAAGGAAAAGGCTTAGGGAAAGTTCAATTTAGGTAGTGCCAATTTCGGTTTTGGGTTCCATTAAAGGGTATCTTAGCAGACACCGCAATGGTTTTGAGGGGAAAAAAAAGAGGAGGTGGCACGTGGAGAGAGAGAGAGAGAGAGAGAGAGAGAGAGAGAGGCGGGACATAAATTTTAACATCGTGGAAAGGCGTAGACAGAGAGAGATATTGCCTTTGAAGAGAGGCAGTCGAGGTTGAGGGTGTGCATTGATACGAAAGCGCGGCTGGCTCCTCTTTGTGTGCGGACTAAGGCGAGAATGGGAGGTGCAAGGTTGTGGAGAAACAGTTGGTTCTGCAGGGAAGGAAGCGAGCACTTGCGAGCAGGCAGCAATGGATAAGGGGAGTGTGGGCCTTCTCCTTTGGCTCAATGAAAGCAAGGAACAGGGCGGGCCAGGTGAGAAAAATACATCTCTCTCTCTCTCTTCCATTGCGAGGCATGCTCAAGTCAAGAGCGGTTTGCAGCTGCGTGGTGCAATGGAGGATCACTGGATCAACTGCCCCTTGTCGAGATTGCAAGAGAATATGGCAAAAACGATCGGGACTTACCCTCTGAGGTATCCTCAAGAAATGCAGGCATCGCATGTGTACACATAAAGATACGTGATATTTGTGAGAGCAACGTAGATACCCCTCATCTTTTCTTTAGATGGGAGGCATGTTGTCCGCATTGCAAGAGGAGGGCACCCGTCGCACAGAGAGAGAACTCCTGCATGGAGCTGCAGTCCGTGCGACTGAAGGACGATGTGGTGTCTGAGGCAGGATGGACACGAGAAGAAAAGGGGGAGGGGGGGTTCACGTTGTTGCCATGGCTGTGGTGTGTCCGACCTTTTATAAGGAGATTTAAAGGTTGTCCTATTTTTTTGCCTTGCAAAAGAAGAGAATCTAGCAAACTAATTAATGCATGAGTTTAAGAGTGGACCAAGTAGGCCGTGCTCTCATTAGTGTTGTGTTGAGTTATGGAGACTCCTTTCATTTCACATCGTGACATGATGGAGACTTACCTTTCATTTCACATACTGACATGTCTTTACTTTTCTTGAATTATATTGTTTTAGAATGCTAAAGTGAAGGTCCACCTGCATAAATTTAGTAAATTTTACACACACTTTTTTTTTTCAATTCTATTGTTTTAGAATGCTAAAGTGAATCTTCACTTTGCATAAGTCTAATAAATTCTATACACACTCATATATATTAATTAGTTCTTTTTATTTCACCTTTCATTTCACAACTTCATATGGCTTTACATTTCTTGTATTTTATAGTTTGATTCCAGTCACTATTAACGTTCGAGAAAGTCTCTTTTATTAAGTGGCTGCTGATCGAGTTTCTTCCTCACAAAGAAGAAAATAAGAAATACTAACATAAATTTTGAGATTTGCAAAATTCTTGGACGACTTTCTCACATATTTCATCGGTTTTTCTTCCGTTTACCATGGTTTGCAATTAGCTAGTCTTGATTTTCAATCGGCTCAAGACCAAGCTGAGGCAATCCTTTCCCAAGCACTGATACCAGTTTAATTCAACCTAACAATTTCGTCACTTTCTTATTGTTTTTGAAAGCCATCGTCGCCCTTTCACTTGTTTTTTCGGCTCTTTAAAACAAGGAAAGAGTTAGGCAAACATCTGCGTCTACCGGCGGGTCTTGCTCGCTCTTACCACTGGTAAACATATGTACATGTGTGTGTCTATTTTTATACGTCAAAAATTAGTGTGTTTAGGACTCTACACCCTCCTGTAGGTTCAACCTTTTGTGTGCCCTTTAGAGGTTCTGACCAATGCAAGGCACTAAATCTATGACTTTCTTTGCCTTGCTTCATGTGGTGACTGTATTCTCTGTTGCGCATCCCCACACTCCCTCTACAATGCGACAATTTATAAAGAGGGTCTTTCTAGTTTCAGTGAGTTAATTCTAGCTAACGGACATCCTCTACTAAGACATGAGATCCATAGAGAAAGTAAGAAAGGGAGAGAGCATGCTACAACTCTCTCTCTCTAACTCTCTCTCTCTCTCTCTCTCTCTCTCTCCCCTTATTTAGTTCTCTCTTTGGTTTTTTCTATTCTCGCTCTCTCATTTATAATCTCCCCACATAGTTCCAGTTAGTAGCAACCCGAGATTCTTTTTTTTTTTTAATAGCAAAACTCACAATTGTGTGTGGATTATATTAAGCAGCCCAAAAAATTACAAGGTTTTTTCATGCTCATGTTAAGCCATGACAACATCCAGGGATCATAATTACAATGAGGGAAAACACCCCTACCACCCCGCCTCATTCTGATTTCTTTTATTTATCGATGGCCAAGATTTGCCCCCATCCTAGTCATTCCATCTGCTGACAACAAGGCACCAGTAGTCCTAGACCAATCGTCCTAATGCTGCTTGCGCCCGAGTTCCCATATTAGCACTTTGCTTTCTTGTATAATTTCTGCGAAGCTTGCCACCTCAAATCCTCCTTCAAAAACACGGCGGTTCCTTGTCTGCCATACCTTATGAAAGAAGAAGTATCTGACGATCTGAGTGTTGACGAGGAGTGCAGGACTACCTGAATTTTTCCCTCCAAGGCATAGGTCAGTCTTGAAAAAACTAATTTTCCATGTTCTTTGGATCCACTTGCATACTTTCCCTGCGAGGCCTTTTATAGCTGGGCAGTCCATGAATAGGTGGGCCAGATCTTCACTAGCTAACCTGCACCCCAACCATCGATCTGACCCAATCCCTCTCTCCTGAATCTTCACCCCCGTCGGTAAAGCACCCCAAACAACCTTCCATAAGAAAACCTTCATGTACTGCAGAACCTTTGGCTTCCAAATGTTCTCCATTACATGCTCCCACCTTTCCTCCGGCCATTGCTTTTTCCATAGCTTGTTAAGGGGGCTAGAACATTCTTCTTTTGCATTATTGTATGATAAATGATTTTAGTATGGGGTTTCCACAATAGACCGCTTCCGGGCCATTTCCAGGCATTCCAGTCCAACTCCGAATCACAGATTGGCATCACTAGATTGTCAAGCTCTTTCATCACTTTGTGGACAAGCAAGACCTCCAAGCTATTAAGTTGGTACTGGGCAACCACAAGGTCGATGGTTTTCCAACTCTTGTTGCCACTGTCCCAGAAGTGCTCAAGCCGGTTCAGACCCTTATTATTGATCTTCCTAGCTGTCTCAATCCAAAAGGGATTTTGTGGCGGATCTACAAATTTGGAGAGCTAGGGGGACCAATGCAGGATGGAGTTCTTGAAGTATCTGGCTTCTTCCCCCCACTTTAAAACGCCTACTGCTCTATTGCATTTTCTTACCAATTCTCCTGAACTGCCCCCAGTCTTAAGGTAGACCACGCCGGAGCTAACAATTTGTCATAAATCTCCACCCCTCTCCACTTTCCACCCTTCGAGCCAAGTTTAGGTGCTTCTATCATATCTCTGATCATGACAGTGAAGGGGATCGGGGAGCACCATAGACGGAGAGTGAGAGAGAGAGAAGGAGAGACACACACGATGTGGGTGGGGAGACTCCAAAGAGTGAGAAGCCTCCTATACACTTATGCTATGTATAAGGTATAGAAGTCAGTGGGCGCCCAGACTCTGGGCGGCCGGGCAAGGCACAGACGCCTATACCCCAACAACCTCCCACTTAAAGGCGACTGTGCCTTTAAGCAAGGGAACCTAGTCTAAAGACTACAAAAGGTGAGAGAAAACCGCTCTCAACCGATGCCCACTGGCTGGCTGTGATCGTGTGCATCCGGCTGTCCTGCTCCCGTGTAAGTCCATACACCACCAGATGTACCACACACGTACTGCAAGTATGTATGCAATACCTGCATATCTCCCTCGTGCACTATGCCATCATCAGTCAATAAACGATTGACAACCCCAACTGCAAATGCTCCCATTGCAACTACGATATCCGGTCTCAAGATCAGCATCTCATACATGAGACCACCGAATGCCGATGCAATGCTAGCGGGCCCTGCTAGCTCTACGGAGCATGCATCAACATATATATCCCTGGAAATAGGCATCTCTGACTGAAAAGGCGTGTCAGCCACATGCATCTCTTGACTGTCCGCAAAAGATGCATCAACCTGTCGTGCAACCTCAGAGAAAACCAGCTGCTCTAGGTGTCTCCTGGAAGACATATCCTGCACAACTATATCCCCATGCTCACTGTCGAGCATAGAAAGGAATGACTGCATAATCGCTGACATCTCAGTCTCCTCTGCAATCATCCACTGCAAACATGACCACTCAATCTGCTGTGACTCACTAGAGCTCTCATGCTCTAACTCCGTATGCATAGACTCTTGCACAACGTCCTCCTGTCGTGACTCACTAGAGCAAGACTGCTCTACCTGTCTATCCTGCATAGAAGTATCTCGCACAACTGACTCTGTGCTTTGCTCAGTCACTAGCAAAGCATGCATGTTTGACTCTGTCACCTCTCTGTGTGACTGCTCAAGTCGTGCCCCAACTGTGTGCACAACGAGCTCACTACTCTGCACTCCATGCAAAGCATCCTGCAACCCACAAGCAAAAGAGACTCGCCTGCTCTCTCGCTCTCTACCTGGCTGCGTGATCACAGAGACAGCACCGTCTCTCGCGTGATCCACATGCAATGGGTAACCTGTACCACTCCTGGCACCTCTCGCAATCACTAGCGAACCCAAATGCATCACAAAATCTCGCTCTCGTAGCGAAATCTGACATCCACAATCTCTAAGTTGACCAATCGAGATCAAACTCACTGTCAAATCTGGTACATAGCGCACATGTCGTAACAAGTAAGATGCACCACTCGGTAATGACAGTCTCACATCTCCTGCACCTGCTATCGCATGCACCAATCCATCGGTCAAACGTACACTGCCGAGCATCCCGCTAGAATAGCTACAAAACCATGCACGATGCGGCGTGACATGAAACATAGCATCTGCGTCTAGCAACCACTGCGAAGGGAGTGCACTATCCACATGTATAGCATCTCGTGCATAGCTCGAGGTAAAAGTGACATCCCCGTCACTAGTATACTCCGACACTACATCTGCCTCAACTGTCAAAGAAACTGAGTCCATGGCATCACTACATACATCTCTGAGACTGCCATGTCTCCTACGATGTCGCATACGACGAAAACAGCGCCGTCTAACGTGTCCAGAATGACCACAATACCAACATGTCACCTGTCGGCGTGCTCGTGAATGTACATGTCGCACACAAGTTCGTGATGACTCAGATCTATCATACATATCATGTAATCTGCGCCAAAGTGCTCTCGAAGTAGTCTCATACATAACAAGAGCGTATACAGATTTCGCAAGGTGCAAAGAGAGTGTAGATAGTGCCATCTCCTCTAGCTCCTGCCACTGATCGTCAAACATGTTTGAAGGTCTACCTGCATCACCACTCAATGGTCGATGCAGCCCTTGCTGTGTCAATGCATCAAGCATACACTCTCTCCATGTCGCAAAGTCTGACCCATCAAACACGCGCATCTGTGAGAGGTCACAATCTGATCTACAAATATGGCCAGAAACACAATGTAAAACCTGTGAGACACACTCCAAAATAGAGCTCCCGCAATGTCAATACAAGCCTCGCATGCTCTAGTATCACACTGCAATCTATGAGCTAATCACCAAGCCCACACTGTGCGGTATCGATGCATACACACGCACAAATCTCCCACCTGTAGAGAACACCGCACGCAAATGCTGAGTGCAACCCGCAATCTCTACCTAGATCGCATAAATGATACACATAAAACTCCTGGGAAAATTTCGCCAGAGTTTCGACGCACAATGGATATCAACACAAAATAACCATTGTCCTGCAAGCTCAATACAATGAGCAATCAATGCGCATCAAACTACACTCAACATACATGCATAAGCTCTGCAAAACTATGGCAAACAATGCTCGAGATCACAAGACTCTCCCACCTGAGAGCAAACCACTGTCTCAAGCAACTCCTCACTCTTGCGAGAGTGGATACAAAAAACACAAAACTGTGTCCAAACTGACAAAACCTGTCAAAGTGAGAGTAAACACTCGATCACAAACTATGGCGAGAATCTGGGAAAAATCCGACAGAATTTCCCCTGAAAACTGAGCAAAAAACTCAAGTACAATCTCTACCATAAACCATAACACTACTCAATGCCAATGAGTAGAAATGCCAAAATGGCTCCACATTTTCACATACAATGGCAATCCGCACTCAACGTACATCAACGGAGTGACCGCGCATAAGCAAGTGCCAAAAGATTTGCAATCCGGAAACTTATTCAATGCGAAAACAATGCTCTCAAGAGAGCTCACCGGCACTTGAAAGTGCTCGCCAAAATGCATGTATGATGGGCATCAACCATGCGCCATAACCATATGCAAACCATTCGCAAAGACCATGAATCCAAGCACAAAATCACTGCCAAAGTATCATGTGAAAACCAGTGAAAGAAGCTCCACCTGTGTGCACCAAAAACCTGCGTCTCTCAAGAGACCGCTTTGGTGGTGTGTAAACGCCTCCGTACTTTGTTGCCCAAGTCTACCAAAAAACCCTCAAACCACAAGCTTAACACAAGCTGCAATTGCATCTTCAGCTCAGAATTTATGCACTCAACTTCAAGCATCTCCCGTGCTTCCAAAAGTGCATCAAACTCGCACACAATGCGATAACAAAAAATCTGGAATTTCTGTATACAATCAGTCTGAGCTGAATATCAGCAAAACGGTGAGGAATTTGCAAAAAGTTTCTTCTGCAAAGTTGTAGACCACGTCGAAATGGATAGGCAAAGTGGATAGAATTCTCAGATCTACATTATACAAGGAGAAAAACGAATCTGAAAATAGTGCTACTGCGCACACAGTTTTAGGACAGCACCTTCACTTACACACAATCTTCCACACTCCTTTCTGAGCTTCCACAAGAGCATACATCACTCTCAACTGAGCTCACAAGCTCCCATTGCATTCTCACAAAGCTTCCAAGCTTTCTTAATCTCTCTACCGTCGAGAGCGAGCGAGCTATCGCCTCGAAGCTCTCAAAGCCGTCGTGCTCTCCGCGGTCACCATAGCTCTGATACCAATTGAAGGGGATCGGGCAGCACCACAGACGGAGAGTGTGAGAGAGAGAAGGAGAGACACACACGATGTGGGTGGGGAGACTCCAAAGAGTGAGCAGCCCCCTATACACTTATGCTATGTATAAGGTATAGAAGTCAGTGGGCGCCCAGACTCTGGGCGACCGGGCAAGGCACAGACGCCTATACACCAACAGACAGCCCAAACTTGATCCTGTTTAGCCAAGGAAACAACAAATTTGGCGCAACAAGCTTCTGCATGGGTCACATGGTTGAGAATTTCGAGGCCTCCTTGATTCCTCGGTCGAGCAACTGATTCCCAACGGGCCCATTACCATGGTCTTGAAGATTTCGTGTTATTTTTCCATGAAAATATTTTTACTGGTTTTAAGAACTCTTTCGGTGACACTAAGCCATCTTGAGAAGCGGGATAGTGAAGGCAATATAAGGAATCATAAAGGCATTTATCACTCCTATCCGACTTGGGAATGGGAGAAGAGCATACTCCCACCTACTCATTTTTGTTTTGATTTTTTCAAGCACCCACTTGAATCTTTGCTTGTGAGTTACATCGACCCCCACGGGGGCTCCTAGATGTCTAAAGATATTCCTTTTTGTGACAATCTCCCCCGACCAAACAGAAGGGTCAGATGAGTCATTTTTCAATAGGGAAATCATCCTTGATTTCTCTATATTACATTGGGACCTCGAAGCTACTGAGAACATTTGTACAATCTCCAGAGCTTTTCTAATGACCTGGGGGCACACTTTCAAGAAGAGGAGAGAATCGTCTGCAAAAAGTTTTGCCAGGAGTTGGCAATTTGCTGGTAAAACAAGGCCTTGCACTTCCCCCCGTTCAATACTAGCCACACACAAAAACTGATAGATGTACACACATATGCCCATATGGCATACACTCACACTTAGCTTTCCATTGTATTGCCACAAGGACCCAACCTGGACATCCAGGTTTAGTTCTTATTTGGTGCCGTGGTTTTCCATGTAGGCCCAACTATTGATGCATAAATCAATGGACAACGATCCATTGATTTTCTTGATTTTTGTTAAACTCGCCATGTCACACACTAGATGAGAATGTGTCCCACCAAGGGTGGTGAGTTGGGAGGATGTCCTGGATGGAAGGTGAACAAGTGAGGCGGGCTTGAACATACACCTTGGCCAATGCAGGTTGGGACGAGAGAGAGAGAGAGAGAGAGAGAGAGAGAGAGAGAGAGAGAGAGAGAGAGAGAGAGAGAGAGAGAGAGAGAGAGAGAGAGAGGGAGAGGGAGACGGGGGGACATCACATTTGCGTGGTTGATCACTTTTAGTTTGAAGTGACACCTCCTAGAATGAATTCGACTACTCTTTGTGGCACCATCATCGGAGGTGGTGGGAGTTTCACTCGTACTATATATAATGGAGCTTAAAATTTTCAAGAAAGGAGAGGGCCTCCATGTATCACCCTCCTGTTCATTTCAAAGAAAACATCAGGAAACATTTAATTTGAAATGCAATGTGAAGGGTAAGTACAAGATGGTAGAAAATGAAAAGGCTTCTTAGTTTTTGAGTTCTGGCAATTTAAAGTAAAAAAACTTAATAGTCTTATCTTTATTTATCTATACTATAGATAATAGGGGTAAGGGTTCAGCACCCTCTCGGGCCAGGTGGTAGAAGCTGAATCAATCAACGAGTGTGCTTTGAGTCGCACAAGTCAACCCGACAAGACGATAAGAGCGACACACACACGCACACATAGTGAGAGCCATTGAATGCGACCTCCCCAAACTCTGCAATAAATGCTTCAAAGTGTAATTGAAGAGTGTACAGAGGTGAGAGAGAGAGAGAGAGAGAGCCGTAGAGCGAGACAAACGTAATGTTAGGTGATCCTTCAAATTTTGAAGTTTGATGGCCATGGGAAAGAAAAAATGATATGATAACTCAAGATTGAGGCCAAAATGATATATGAACTTCAGAATTGAGGCAAAAATAATGTAGGAAAATTTACCAAAATACCCCTCTAATTTGTGGAGATTCCTAAAATACCCCTCAAATTTCCCAAAATATCTCCACTATTTTGTCATAAATTCCCAAAATGCCCCTCAAATCTTCCAAAATTCCCAAAACACCCCTGGTTGTGAGCTTAAATTTCTCCAAAAAAATGTAGCTTCTCAAAAGAAGATTGATTGTCTATCAATACAAGGTGCTATAACAAGAATTTCAGTTGGTTCCGTAGGCTTTGGAGATGAATTCCTTCATTATTTTCAAACATAATTGCCTTTTTTGCAGGATAATTTGTGACAAATTACATGCTAAGCACTTAAAAACAGATTTCAATTGTAAAAAAAGAATAAAGATTAGAAAATCTTGATCAATCAAACCAAATAGATACAAGGGTATTTTGGGAGTTTTTAAAATCTGAGGGGTATTGTCATGGGAATTTCCACAAATTAGAGGGATATTTTGGTAGTTTTTCCTACATTATTTTGGCGTCTTCAAGAGGCCAAAATGAAGATGGGACACAAACTGGTAAATCTGATACCATGTTTGGGTACAAAAGAAATATAAAATGAAATTAGAAGTGCTACTAGCTGTGTGTGTGTGTGTGTGTGTGAGAGAGAGAGAGAGAGAGAGAGAGAGAGAGAGAGAGAGAGAGAGCATAAGTTAGATCATCATCACAACATCATCATCATGCAAAGGTTTCCTCTCTCTCTTTATTTTAATCGTTCTTTAAAAAGTTTAATGTTTTTAGAAAAAAATTAATGGTTTTCTTGTAGATTTGTGACCTTTTTTATGGTTTTGAAGAGAGAGAGAGAGAGAGAGAGAGAGAGAGAGAACCAATTAAGAGAAAGAGAGAAGTTGATATATATATATATATATATATATATATATATATATATATATATATATATATATATATATATATATATATATACTATAGATAATAGGGGGGGGATTGGCACCCTCTCGGGCCACGTGGCAGAAGCTAAATCAATCGTCGAGTGTGCTCTTAGTTCTCACAAATTAGTGCAAAGAGATAGTGAGTGCAAGACACGCGCCCCCCCGCACGTGTGCATGCGTACACACACACACACACACACACACACACACACACACACACACACACACACACACACACTGTGAGCACCACTGAACGCAGCAAGTCGTGGCCACAGACGCATGCGCACACTTACAGGGTCCATGTTCATGATCCATGTGAAGCAAGGTGTGGAGGATATTTTGGACTTTGCAGAAGTTATACACATGTTCAAGATTGTTATGTACGGAGCTACCTTGACATCTTTTTGTTCTTTTGGTTGTGGACAACAATAGCCTTCTTTTTTAAGCAAACAATGGTTAGGGCAGGAAAATGCACACATTTTCCACTAAACTCCTATGCTAAGTGTTTCCATAAGATCTGTCACATGTATGTAATTCATGCTTTTTTGATGTAGAGATCTCTTTGGGTCATTCCAAGTTTTGTGCAATTGCAAACTTCGGAGTGTAGTGGAATTTCATCTACTGCAGCTAGTAATTTGTCGGTTTGTTTAAATGGTGAAAGGTATAGGCATGTATCTTTGTGCCAGTGGTGGTCTTTTTTCAAGAACATTATGTGTAGCTCATATGCTTGGCTGTCCATTTTAAGACCAACACCCCTCTAGAGTTAGTTGAAGCATAAGGTTTTGTTTTTAAAGGAACCAATGGTCTATGTTCTTTCGTTTATGCCTTCTAGTAAAGAGTAAACATTGCACAAACTTGGAAGGCATGTCGCATTACACAAGATGTTGATATGACCAAAATAATTCATGATGATATAGTTAGACTCGGGTTGTTAAATGAAAATGTTCTGCTTGGCACTACTTTGTTGGTATGTATGCCAAATGTGGTGCACTTCATAAAGCACCAAAAATGCTTGAGGAGCTTCCTGTCCGAGATGTCGTCTCTTGGAATGGGGGGAGAGAAAATATCTAGGCTGTTTTGGCAGATGCAAAGAGAGGGTGTCTCTCCAGATGCAAGCACATACACTTGCATCATGAAGGCAACCATGTTTTTGGCAAATGCAAAGCCAAAGTGTCTCTCCAAATGCAATCACATATGCTTGCATCTTGATGCAATCGAGATGCAATCACAAATGCTTGCATATTGAAGGAAAACATGCTGGAGAAGAGAATAAGTCTTTCTTTTGTGAGCTCCCTTAAAGATTGGGCTAAGAAGAAGGATTTGTACCAAGGCGATAGGATACATGTTGATATTCTTGACAATTGGTTGCTTCAAAAGAACACATACTTAGGGAACACGTTAGTCAGTATGTATGTCAAGTGCAGTGGACTTGACATAGTGCAACCTGTCCTCGATGAGATTCCTCTTGGAAATGTTGTCTCGTGGAGTGCATTGATTGTAGGATATGTCCAATAGGGTGAGGGTCATGAAGCTCAAGACTATTTTTAGCAGATGTAGAGAGAGGGAATGCCCCCACATGCAATCACATACACTTGCACCTTGAAGACATGCGGCATTACACAAGATGATGATATGGGCAAAGTAATTCTCGATGCCATTTTGTGAACACAGGGCATTGCCAAGAAAGCAACAATATCCACTACACAGGTCATGACTACATGCACATGCACACAAGGTCGATGTAGTAAACAAAGGGCAACACCAAGAAAGAAACAATATCCGCTACACAAGCAAACATGGAGGGGAAGAGAATAAGAAGACCAAGGCAATATGATATATGTTGATATTTTTTATAGCGGGTTTCTTGAAAAGAAACACATACTTAGGCAACACATTAGTCAGTATGTATGTCAAGTGTGGTGGACTTAAAAGAGTGCAACATGTCCTCGACGCGTTTCCTCTCTACAATTTGCATTTTTATGAGACTACTTTGATAACATAGAGGGTGAACTTAATTAGCTATAGCAACACAGCCATTATACTTGATTAACTTAGCATGAACAATACTTTTGCAAGAGAGAGTATTAGAGAACATGACAATAGTTGAGGACCGGATTTACTTGAAACCGGTCCCCCCCCAAAAGGTTTTTGTATTATAGATTCTCCCATCAAGAGAGATTTGGTACAATACAATATTTATGCTCCCTGTGACCTAGGTGATGCAATTAAGATGGAAAGCTTCATGCATCACGAGCATAGCATAGACTTTGTAAAAGCATTAACCATCCCTGGCCTCAATCCCAAGGCCTCAAACACCTTCAAAGGTGGAGAGAGCTAGCGGGGAATGAGGGTACGGAAGAGGAAGAGGAAGAAGAAGTAACACACGAGAAAGAGATAGTTCCTCACTTATCATCACTCTTCTTGCATAGCATAGCATAATAGCATAATAATGATGATGAAGAAGATGGCAAGCTTAAGCAGTGAAGCATTGGTCTTGGTGGGATTTGCATTCCATAGCCAAGAGTGCTGGTGTAGGCTCTCAACTTCTCAACAAGCTTGGAGAAGGAGATGGAGTTCTTGCACTTTGCACTTCACACAATGTGTGTGTGTGTGTGTGTGTGAGAGAGAGAGAGAGAGAGAGAGAGAGAGAGAGTATGTGTGTATGTGGGAGAGTATATGGATGCCCAAATCAGCCCCCCCTCTCATGCTTGGCCACCTCTCTCTCTCTCTCTCTCTCTCTCTCTCTCTCTCTCTCTTTTGTATTATTTAATTATATCATTTGGATAAGTGTCCTCTTTTCCCTCTTTGAGAGAAAGAGCTTAATTATTTATTTAAATGCATCTAAATTCTCATTGTACCCCTTTAAAGAACCAATGAGATTCAAGCACATCATGAGGAACAAATGGGGAGGATCTTGACATGTGTCTTTTATGCTTCTAAGAGATGATGTTTGAATTGAACACTTCAGACACCTTAGTCATTTAAGCATGACAATCTTTTATGCCTCTTAAGAGATCATGTTTGACTTGAACACTTCAAGCACCTAGTCATCTAAGCATGACAAGAAGCTCAAGCTTGGGCAAGGTTCCCACAAACACCTTAAGCACCTTAGTCAGCAAGCACGACATGTACCTCAAGCTTGGGTAGGGTTCCCACCTCAAGGTCAGTCCCAACTTGCTTAAGGTACTAGTTCTAAGGACTTTAACACTAACCTTTGGAGGTCTTCACTGAAGCTTAATTACCCGAAGGTATTCTAAGCTCCATTAAATGCACATGTCTATATTCTATCTCTTGCTCCCATTCATCTCCCCCATATTAAAAAATCAGTTCAATATGAGATCTAGAGTCCTTTTGGAATAGGTAGATATTAGATTTTATGACATTACCTCTCTCTTGAAACCATAGTCGTCTTTGGCTATGAGGTAGAAGAGATAAAGTCTTAGTCCATTTGGTTCTTGGGAGCCTCAGCATGTCTACTCTTTAGTCCATATCATACTCCCAAAGTAGAGTGACAAATTCTAATTGGTGTTTGAGTATCACAAACATGATTCTAAGCATGCATACTATTTAAATTTGTGCACAAAGGAGGATTAATCTTATAAGAAAAAAATTGTTCATTTAGAAAGCATTTACATTTTCTTACTCTAGTGTAGCATTGTAAGCATTGACAAAGTTCATACTATCCTTAAGATGTGTTCCTTGCATCTATCTAGCATCTTCAAAAGGATAGTTTTTAAATTTAATAAGATACCCCTAAGATAATCTTACCATGTCTTAGTACCTTGTCTTTGTGTTGAAGAATCCATTTGGGATGCATCACCTCTTCTTGATCTTCGATCTCTAGTGGGTCCTCAATTATTGGTTCTTTTGGTGGCTCTCCTTTGTAAAGCTTGAGTAGGACCACATGAAAAGCATTGTGAATGAGCCAATGGTTGGGCAACTTGAGCTGATAGGCCATCTCGTTGATTGGTTTTAAGATTTGGAAAGAACCTTAACACTAGGTTGGTAATGGGACACTTTTATGTCCTGTTAAGTGACCATTTTCCTTGAATTATGTCAAGAGTTTCAAAATGGATTTTGAGGTGCTATCTATCTAGAAAGTTGTCTCACGAGCTGAAAAAAACTCGACATTTTTTTGGAATATCAATTCCATCTTTAACCTTGTCCTTGCACAACATTTCACAACCTAAACTGTGTGAAAAAAAGAGTCTTGTTTTTGGCTTTTTTCAACTTTTTGCAACTATACCACTCTAGAATTCATGTTTGTGAGGTCTATAATGCTAGAGAACTATCTTTAGTAGTCCTAAACATGTCCTGGTGCTTCTAGGGAGAAATAAATGTTAAAGTTGTAAGTTATGACCAAATTACAAAAATTGTCAAATCCTGTTTTTTAAGCCAATTTTAGCTCTTCTATGATTTTTTTGGTGGCTTTCATGATATTGAAATGCAGTTTTGATTTTCTATGTCACAAATTGTAACATAAAGCTAATATTCCTTGAGTTTTGGGGCACCTAATACCCTATTTTGCATAGTAGACAATGATGGTTGATTTTTTCAATTACAGAAGAAAACCAAACATTCTAGTATATCAAGTATAGATTTTTCAATATTATTAGTTTCTTGTGAAAACTACATGTATTTTAAAGGTAGTAACCATATCTAGTCATAAGGATCAAATTTGGCTAGATATTGAATAGTTTCTATGGGATTCTACAACTCATAATGTTGAGCCCAATTTTTCATGTTTGCTGTATTTAGTACTTCATCTTTGTCCCCAAGATTCTCCTTGGTAAGAGATGTATTATTATTTTGACATTCTCCATGGCTCCTTATGAACCTAAAGGACAATAGGGAACTAAGAAAACATGCATATATTATTTGTATTGAGCGTGGCTATGGAAACTTTGATGATAGGTTTGCAGAATGGTAAAAACTCAACTTTTTTGTACCTATTTCTTTTGGCAAAACAAAAAATAGTGAGTGGGAAGCAATCATATGTTCTGATCACCAACCCATTGAAGTTAACTAGGGAATTTATCTCAAGTCCTACAAAAATACCTAATCTTATTGTTATGCAACAAAACATAAGAAATGACTGTTTTGATGAAAATGTACTGGTCCATCAACTTTGGAGGCTTGGTGTGACCAAAAGATGAGAAATTTTACAAGTTTATTATTTTTTCCATGTGTAGTAGGCCTTGAACTATAACCTCATGAAAGGATTTTACAAAATGAGTGGATCTACTATGGTTTTGGAGGTTTTTTTCAAAACCCTGAAAGGACACTTTTATGTCCTATTAGGTTACCAACCTAGTGTTAATATCTTTTTGCTGACTTAGCCTAATACTTTTGGTGGCCCGGCCATAGGATTTTTGTCTATAGTTTGTCTCAATCTAGCCTTGGGAAACTTGAGTAGGATTCAATCATTTTCCTTGAAGGCTAAGGACCTTCTGTGCTTATCAGCAGAGCAGCCTTTTGCCTTTGTTGGGAGATGGATATAGCCTCCTTAATCATTTGAAAATATTCTTGTAGGTCTCGACTATACTCATCAACGAAAAAGATCTTCCCATGTACCTTGAGTAGCAAGGGACTTTTAGGTCTTCTCTCAATGATTTCAAAAGGAGCCTTTCCTGTAGTGGTATGGACAATGTTATTGTACGTATACTCTACAAGAGGTAAATACTTCTCCCATTGGGCACATTGATCTACTTCTGTAACATAAGTCTTGAGTAGATCGAGAATCATAAGGTTGGCTATTTTACTTTGGCCATCCGTTTGTGGGTGATAGGTCGAAGAGAAATTTAGCCGTGTACCTAGATTCTCAAAGAGACCCTTCTAGAAATTACTGGTCATTCAAGAATCTCTATCTGACACTATTGATGTTGGCAAGCCATGGTGTTTAAAAATTTGGGATATGAAGAGGGTTGCCATTTGGTGTACCTTGATAGTCTTTTTGACAGGTATGAAATGTCAGAGTTGGACAACATTTGAGGCTATGTTTAGAAAATAGTTTCTACCCACGAATGAGGCAGATAGAAACTGGACTGCTTGGGACACGTATTCCATGCGCCACCACCCATCATTGCTTAAATATACCTCACACTATCGGGATGCTATCCTCAAGTTGGAAGGGTTAGACACCTTTCAACAAGTACGTCGATTTATCCTTGGTCTGACACCAGAGCTTAAGAAGCACATCAAGACTTAGGACCCTAAAACACTTGAGGAGGCCATAGTGAAAGCCCACATTCATGATGATCCACATAGTACTCACGTGCATGTGAATACACATGATAATATATGCACATAGAATGTGCACATTAAAAGGAAATTTATAGTAGCCAATTTTAAAGCAGCTAAAATACCCAAGGGGTCTAGAGGGCCTCTCTCTCCTTAGGAATTTCTCCTTAGGAATTTAAGAAGGCTAAAAAAGAGAAGTTATGCTTTCAATGCTTGGGAAGTAGCCATGGCAAAAAGGATTATCCCAAGGGAAAATCTACTACTCACGGCAAGGAGAAAGCAGTGCACACCCGTCTTCCTCACGTTTCTCCAAGGTGGAGGTAACAAATACCGAGGTGGTGCATGAATGCTGTATCACATCTTCCATGTGGCAACAGACCTTTGGTCCACATGAGTTAGTGCGTATGCACGGATCTCTTCAAGGGCACAAGGTGCGTATCGTGGTAGATAATGGTGCTACTCACAATTTCATTAACTACGGATTAGTGAAAAAACTCAAATGGCCCCAAACTACGAGTTCCCACTGCTACAAGGTAGCAATGATGAAGTACGGTTATGATGCCAAAGTATGGGATACTCAAGTCAGAGCTGTACCATTGGAAATTCGAGGTTATTCCACATCCTTGGATTTCCAGGTTATGAATATGGAGCGGACAGATGTGGTACTTGGTAGAGAATGGTTGCATAGCCTAGGACCATCAGTGAAGTGTAGCTACCGAGCACAACAGTTTGAGGTTTGAATCCCATGGTGCACATGTGTTTTTGTTAGGAGAGAAGGATGTACATTTCTCACCATTGATATGTACAACATAGCTTATGAAGTTCATTTCTGATAATGAAATAGAAGAAATTTTCTTGTGTTACTCATTGTGTCATTCTCTTTCCAATGTTAAATCTATTGAACATTCCTCAACACCGCATGCTTCTCTCTCATCTCTTCCAGCAATGGCTACTTCTCAACAAGCAAAGGTTGCTAGTCAGTTAAAAAATTTATAAATGGAATTTCATGATGTTTTTCCTAATGATTTGCCATCAAAATTACCGCTGATACGATATGTGCAACATGGCATAGACGTGGTTGCAGGCAGTAAACCAGTCAATAAACCACTCTACAGAATGAGTCATTCTGAGACTGTTGAGGTGGAACATCAGCTTGCTCACTATCTTAGTAGAGGGTTTATTCAACCAATTTTTTCACCATGGGCTTCTCCTACCCTATTAGTGAAGAAAAAGGATGGTAGTATATGCATGTGCGTAGACTACTGTGGCTTAAATGCGGTAACTGTTAAGAACAAGTACCCATACCACACGTGGACGAGTTGTTCGACAAGCTCACTCATGCTCGTATTTTTATGAAGATAGACTTGCAATTGGGCTATCACCAAGTACATATTTGACTTGTTGTTATACCCAAGACTTTATTCCAAACAAGGTTTGGACATTACGAGGTTTTGTTATGCCTTTTGGGTTAACCAGTGCGCCCACAACATTCATGACACTCATGGATAGTGTCTTGAGACTGTACTTGGGCTAATTTATTATTGTTTTTCTCGATGACATTATCGTATATAGTGATTTTGAGAAAGAGCACTTGAAACATCTAAGACAGGTGATTGAATTGCTACGAGCAAACAACTTATATACCAAAGAATCAAAGTGTGACTTTCTCTAGGAGGAAACTCACTATCTAGGGCATGTTATCTCAGCTACTGGGCTGCACATGGATCAATTCAAAGTGGATGCCATCTAGAGGTGGCCTTCTAAAAATCTAGAAGAGTTACAGATTTCCTTTGGCTTTGCCGATTTTTATCGATGGTTTGTTAAAAACTATGCTAATATTGTTGTTCCAATGACGAACCAACTGAAGGGCAAAGGAAAAACCTTTCAGTGGGGGGCCGTTCAACAACACAGTTTTGATATAAAGAATGCATTAGCTACAACTCCTATTCTAGCTATTGCGAATCCTTTAAAGCCATTCATTTTGGAAACGGATGCCAGTAACTGTGCCATTGGAGCAGTCCTTCTATAAGAGGAGAGGCAAATTGCATTTGAAAGCAAGAAACTTGATTTGGTGCAACAAAATTATTTTGCTTATGAACGCAAAATCTACGCAATAGTGTCTACCTTAAAGACATGGCGGCATTATTTGTATGGAGCTCAGTTTGAGATTGTGTTTGACTATGAAAGCATAAAATGGTTTACACAACAAACCAACTTGAAGGGTCAAAAGGCCAGGTGGGCTGAGATTATTTAGGAGTATGATGCAAAGCTCTGGTATCATAAAGGGCGATACAATGTGGTGGCTGATGCTCTTAGTCGTATGCCTGAGATCAATTCTCTTTTGTTCACGAAACTTTGCATTGAATTTTTGGATTTTTTGAAGGGCAAATATGATCATGATGACGCATACTCCAAAGTGTGGAGCCATGTGCAAATGAGGGATCCTTGTCACTCCAATGCTGGTAGTGTGTTGTTAACCTCCACACACAGTTCTCCTCCATTAAATGATGAACTGCAACGATGGAAGAATTTTTCCATCGATAATCGGTACCTACTCCACAAGGGGAGAGTTTGTGTATCAATGGACATGGACATTCGGTGCCAAATTCTTTATGATGTCATAATAGTCAAGTGTAGGGCACTTGGATGTTAAAAAGACTTATGTTCTCGTAAGAAGATAATTTTACTGGCCAGGTTTACATGGCTTTGTTCAAGACTATGTCTTGTATTGCCAAAAATCTCAACTTAACAAAGCAGAGTGCCTGAAGGAAGGAGGACTCTTACATCCTTTGAAAATTCCCAATGGAAAATGGGAAAGTATCTCTATAAATTTTATTGTGGGTTTACCAACCACTGTACAAGGTCATGACTGAGTATGGGTGGTTGTAGACTGGTTGACTACACTATGCAAGTTTATTCCAACCAAGTCGACCATAAAGACTCCAAAAATTAGCTAAGTTATTTGTGGAAAATCTGTACAAGCTCTATGGATTGCCAAGTAACATTGTGAATGATTGTGATCCCAAGTTTAACAGTCATTTTTGGAGGGCTGTGTTAAACGATTGGGTATCCAACTCAACCTCAGTACAACAAATCATCCAAAAATGGATGGTCAAACTGAACGAGTTAACCAAGTGCTAGAGGATACGCTATGAGCATATGTTAGCACGAAACAAATAGACTAGCAAGAGTATCTACCTCTTCTAGAGTTTTCTTATAATAATGCTAAGCATGTTACAAGTGGATTAAGTCCTTCCATTCTCATGTATGGGTCACCCGTTACTATGGGATTGGCAACCAAAAAACCCAACATGTAAGGATTTTCTCCAGGACCATATGGATATGCTGAAACTCGCTTGTTAGAATGTCCGGCAAGCGTAGGATTGGTATAAGAAGTATGCTGATAAGAAACGTTGGCAAGTTACTTTTGAGGAAGGGAAAGAGGTGTTTTTGCGTGTGCTAGAGCATTCATAAAGTCTAAAGGCTTGGCCAACACCTAACTTATCTCCAAGATATTGTGGGCCTTTCAAGATACTCAAGAAAGTTGGTGATCGTGCTTACAAACTCTCATTATCGATACACTCTCATGTCCATCCGGTATTTCATGTAAGCCATTTACATAAACGATTACATGGGGATGACAATGTCATTGACCAACATATTCTGGTCAGTTTCGTTGAACCTCCTACCCCACCGCATGAACTTGAGCAAATTCCCGACTATCCTGATTTACGTGCACGTCATCATGTACGTTTTCAAGCTTTAATCAAGTGGAAAGATAGACCTAGAGAAGGTGCCACTTGGAAAAACATTAGTGCTCTTAAGAAGAAGTTTCCCACTTTTGTTTTCGAGGACGAAATTTTTTTTCCAAGGAGGGAGTAATGTCATGCCAAGGGCATACCCAGGGGGGTCATGGACCCAGGCCAAGAGGCCGGCTGCCAATGTGGACTGGGGATTCAAAGGCTAAGGGGCTATATATGGGAGGTTGGGTGGTAAATCCGGGCAAGGAAGTCCTAGGCATTATACATTCAATAGGAGAAAGAAATAGTTCCTCACTTATCATCACTCTTCTTGCTTAGCATAGCATAATCGCATAGTGATAAATATGAAGAAGATGAAAAGCTTAAGCATTGAATCATATCTCTTGGTTGGATTTTCATTCCATAGGCAAGAGTGTTGGTGAAGACTCTCAACTTCTCAACAAGCTTGGAGAAGGAGATGGGTCTCTTGCACTTTGCACTTCACACAATGAGAGAGAGAGAGAGAGAGAGAGAGAGAGAGAGAGAGAGAGAGAGAGTATGTGGGAGAGTATATTAATGCCCAAATCAGCCCCCTCTCATGCTTGGTCCACGTCTCTCTCTCTCTCTTGTATTATTTAATTATATCATTTGGACAAGTGTCCTCTTTTTCCTCAAGGTCAGCCCCGACTTGCTTAAGATCCTAGGTCTAAGGACTTTTTAACACTAATCTTTGGAGGTCTTTAATGAAGCTAACCCTAAGGTCTTTAATCTTCATTAGGTAGCATTGATCTTTGACATACCATCTTTCATTTGGACCCTTTTACCTTGGCCCCGTGTTGAGATAAATCCATAGGCACATGTCTACCGCTAATTAAGTTCCCCTCTATGTTCTCCAAGTAGTCTCACAAAAGTGCCATAAAATATAATATCTAACCAACCCAAATCATTTTCTCATATTAAACTGATCATTTAATGTGGGAGAATAAAGGGGAACAAGGGTTAGGATATAGACTTGTGCTTGTGGATCTATCTCAACACGGGGCCAAGGTACAGGGGTCCAAATGAGAGATAGTATGTCAAAGAGAAATGCTACCTAATGGAGCTTAAAGACCTTAGGGTTAGCTTATTAAAGACCTCCAAATATTAGTGTTAGAAAGTCCTTAGACTTAGGACCTTAAGCAAGCTGGGGATGACCTTGAGGTGCTTGTTGTCGTGCTTGCTGACTAAGGTGCTTAAGGTGTTTATGGGAACCTTGTCCAAGCTTGAGGTTCTTGTCATGCTTAAATGACTAAGGTGCTTGAAGTGTTCAATTGAAACATGATCACTCAAGAGGCATAAAAGATTGTCATGCTTGAATGACTAAGGTGCTTGAAGTGTTCAATTCAAACATGATCTCTTAAGAAACATAAAAGACACACATCAAGATCCTCCCCATTTGGCCCTCATGATGTGCTTGAATCCTATTGAATAGGCTTTAAAAGGGTCCAATGAGAATTTAGATGAATTTAAATAAAATAATTAAGCTCTTTCTCTTAAAGAGGAAAAAGAGGATACTTGTCCAAATGATATAATTAAATATTATGAGAGAGAGAGAGAGAGAGAGAGAGAGAGGGAGGGGGGGACCAAGCATGACAGGGAGGGTATACTCTCCCACACACACACACTCTCTCTCTCTCTCTCACATTGTGTGAGGTGCAAAGTGCAAGAGCTCCATCTCCTTCTCCAAGCTTTTGGAGAAGTTGAGAGCCTACACCAACACTCTTAGTTATGGAATGCAAATACAACCAAGAGCCATGCTTCAATGCTTAAGCTTGCCATCTTCTTCATCTTCATTACTATGCTATCATACTATGCTAAGCAAGAAGAGTGATGATAAGTGAGCAACTATTTTTTTCTTCTATTAAATGCTTCTTCTTCCTCTTCCCTACCCTCATTCCCCGCTAGCTCTCTCCACTTTCGAAGGTGTTTGAGGCCTTGGGACTGAGGCCGGGGATGGTTAATAATTTTACAAAGTTTATGTTATGTTCGTGATGCATGAAGCTTTCCATCTTCATTGCATCACTTAAGTCACAAGGAACACAAAGATTGTAATGTACCAAGTCTCTCTTGATGGGAAAATCTATAATACAAAAGCCTTTTGGAGGGGGAACTTGCTCCAAGTAAATCCGGTTCTCAATTGTTGTCATGTTCTCTAATACTCTCTCTTACAAAAGTATTTTTCATTCTAAGTTAATTAAGTATTATGGCTATGTTGCTACCGCTAATTAAGTTCACCCTCTATGTTCTCCAAGTAGTCTCATAAAAGTACTCACTCTAATTCTCTTCGTTCCTCTATTCTCAAAGTTCATAGGCCATTTCCATTACATTGGTATCAAAGCATCTCTTTTCTTACTTAAGAAGAGAGATCCTTGAGTTGTCCATGAAAGGTTGAACCTGTTCATTGCAATAGGGTAAGAGGGACAGGGATCTATTATCTTGGTTGAGAAGGACTTAGTTCGAGGTATACCGTTAGAAACTATAGTCTTAGAATGGAGTCTCTCGGGGCTTACCTTTGGCTTAACCATTATTGAGCTACGAGCGAGCTACGAGCAAACTCAATAGGAACCATAATCAACCGAGAAATATTAGACCCTCTCCACTAGTCTTTGCAATCAACATACTTTAAACCACAAGTGTGGTTTCTTGAGAGCTAATTTTCAAATGTAAAGAATAGTAGCAACTAAGGTTTTTGAGGATACCAAAGCACAAAGTAATCTATACATAAGTTTAATTACCATGGTTGATAATAACCAAGAGAGTAGAATGAACATTGATAACTTTGATTTTGCACATGAAGGTGCTAATGATGATGCCCCCATGGTTGTTAATTATTTTGTTACTAGGTTGCAGCAAGCTATGGGAAACCCTACTTTGCAAGCCGAAGTTACTCAACAACTTCGTGCTTATGGTATTTCCATTCCTCTTCAAGAGGAGAGAGAGATTAGGAGGTCTCTTGATGAGACAAACAAAAGAAGTCTCTCCCATAAGAGAGGAGGAATCCAAAGAACGAGAAAGAAGCGAATCTCTAAGTTCCTCTGAAGATGTGGCTCCATGAAGACGGCGGTCTAGACTGTCTCCAACTCCTCCCAAGAGGAAACGATTAACCCATAGTCCTTATCCTTGTTACTTCAAAAGGGAAGAGAGGAAACAAAGGAAGAAACAAGCAAGAAAGAGGTCACCCTCTTCTCCTTCTTCTTCACCTTCCTTGTCTTTCGATGAAAACAACAACTATTCTCCTAGAGAATACAAGAGGAGAGGACATCGCAAAACTTACCTTGCATGGCAAAGGTCCCAAAATCTCAATAAATTCAAAGAGGGGGGAAAGAGTATCTTTTTTCTCACCTATGATGGCACCTTTGGTGCCATCGACAAAGTTGGCCTTCATCCAACAATTTGATGCGGCCTTTGGTGATGAGGGCTTTACGGAGTCCTCCAAGCTACACCATGTAGCTATGCACTTCCAAAAATCTGCAAGTCAATGGTGGGCTAGCCTTCATGGCAATGGTAAAGCCCCAAATACATGGAAAAATCTACGAGTTTCCATCATGAAGCAATTCCTTGCAAGCGATGCAAAGGACAAAGTGCTTACCGAATGGCGGAGTTTGAAGTTTCTCTCCAACAAGTCTATGCACAAATATGTGGACAAGTTTTGGGATTTACATCTCAAGGCTATTGTCTTTCAAAATAGACTTCACTGAGAAAAAGAAAAAAATTTGTGTGGAATTACCTGAAGAAATGGTCGAGTATGTCAACTCTCAACGGCCTGGTTCTATCACCAAAGTAATCCACCACACTATGG
Organism: Adiantum capillus-veneris; assembly: GCF_014529385.1. Classification (NCBI taxonomy): domain Eukaryota; kingdom Viridiplantae; phylum Streptophyta; class Polypodiopsida; order Polypodiales; family Pteridaceae; genus Adiantum; species Adiantum capillus-veneris. Next base: position 71,411,687 of record NC_140938.1, on the reverse strand, counting down.
TTTCTTTGCGAATCAATTTTCAACAAGGGGCTAGAAGGAATGTCAAGCCCATGGAAAGAAAAGACAAAAGTTCACCTAGAGGAGGGAAAAGAGCATGCCACTTGTAAATGACCTGCTTTTGATAAGTCAATGAAAAGCTCGATTTCTACATGCATGATTTTTGTCAAAGAATCCACCAATTATGCTAATGTTTTATTGAATAAAAATGGTAGGAATCAAGAAGAGTTAGACTTGTCTACTTTTCTAAATGGATTCCAAGATGTTTTTATTGATGATATCCCTATGGACTTACCTTCAAAATGAGGGGATGATGGCCATCGAATTGAGCTCCTACCAGGAAGCTCACCACCTAACAAGCCTCCTTATAGATTTTCCCAAGCTCAACAAGAGGACAATTTGAGGCAAGTGCATGATCTAGTAGACAAAGAGATGGTGAGGCCTAGTTCCTCTCCTTTTTGTTCTCCGGTCCTTGTAGTGTAAAAGAAAGATGGTACATACCACATGTGTGTCGACTATCGAGCACTAAACCATCTCACTATCAAAAACACATTTCATGTACCATGGATAGAAGATCTATTTGATAAGCTACAAGCTCAACGTACTTCATCTAGACTGTCCTTAAAAATGGCTATCATCAAATAAGGACAGTGAATGAATATATCATAAAGACCGCGCTTTGCACAATGTTGGGTCTTTATGAATATCTTGTCATGCCTTTTGGCTTGAAAAATGCTCCAGACACGTTCAACCGCCTGATGAAGAAAATATTTTGACCCTACAGTATGTTTATTGGAATGTTCTTTGATGATATCATCATCTACCCCAAATCCATTTAGAGGAGCATAATCAACAATTCCATGTAATTTTCAAGTTGAGGCAGAATAAACTTTTCATTAATCCAAAGAAGAGTGAATTTTTCCTTCAAGAGATTCAATACTTAAGTCATCTAATCTCTTAAGATGGTATGGCCTAACCCAAGGAATCTACATGAGCTATGAAGCTCTATTGGTATGTGTGCATACTATAGATGCTTCATAGCTAAGTTCTCCCAAATAGGGGGACCATTACATGACTTGACAAGGAAGAATGTTAAGTACGTATGTTCTGCCAAAAGGAGAAAAATTCTTTTGATAAGCTTACCTCTCAACCCATGCTTACACTTCCGAACCTCTCAAAACCATTTGAGGTCTAATGTGATGCTTGTGGAGATTGCCTTGGAGTAGTCTTGGTTCAAGAAGGGCATGTCATAGCATATGAGAGTCGAATACTCAATTCCGATGAGTGTGTCTTGGGCATCTACAAAAAGGAGCTACTAGATATCCTACATGCCCTTGATAGATGGAAGCACTACCTTTTGGGGACTCTTGGTTATCCATACCATGAATGGATCACCAAAGTCTTAAGTACCCAACAAACAAATGAGGTGGGAAAATTTTCTTTCACAATTTTATTTTCATATTGCTCACATTGCTGGTAAGCACAATCAAGTGTCTGATGCACTTTCACGACAACCAAGAGTTAATTCAGTGTCTATAGCAACTCACAATGATCTATCTTCTATGATAGATGAGTATGGTATTGACCCTGACTTTAGAGACATAATGTCAGTCCTTGCTTGGGGGAAGAAAGAAGAACCATTGACCTTGCAGAATGGTTATCTTCTCCATGGCAACAGACTATGTGTTACTTACTCCCTTCATGAGAAAGTTATGTATGAATCCCATGCTCCTCCCTATGCGGGGCAAAGACGCATTCAACCTACTCTTTGAGGAGTAGAGACGTACTTCTATTGGCCTACCATGAAAGTGGATATACAAGAATATGTTTCAAAATGTGTGGTATGCCAAAAAACCAAGTATGATAGAGAGAAGCAACGTGGATTACTCGAGCCATTTCCAATCCCTAATTCACCATGTGAGAGTAGATCCATGGTTTATATCTTTGGATTACCTAAGTCTATCCATGGGAATATGGACAATAGTTGATAGGTTTAAAAAGCAAGCACACTTTATTCCAGTCAAAAATAATATTAAGGCACACCAAATGGCAACTCTCTTCATATCTTATATTTTCAAACACCATGGATTTTCAACATCCATCGTGTCAGATAGAGATCCTAGAATGACTAGTAATTTTTAGAAAGGTCTCTTTGAAAATCTAGGTACAAGATTGAATTTATCTTTGGTCACCCACAAACGGATGGCCAAAGTGAGATAGTCAATCTTACGATTATCGATCTACTAAAGACATATGTTATAGAAGTAGATCAATGCTGACAATGGGAGAAGTATTTACCCCTTGTATGCATACAACAATAATGTCCATACTACTATGGGCAAGGCACCTTTTAAGATCATAGAGGGAAGACCTAAAAGTCCCTTGCTACTTAAAGTACATGGGAAGATCTTTGATGCTGATGTAGCCATGACCTACAAGAATCTTTTCAAAAAATTAAGGAGGCTATATCAATCTCTCAAAAAAGGCAAAAAGCTGATGTTGACAAGCACAGAAGGGCCCTAACGTTTAAAGAAAATGATTGGGTCTTACTTAAGTTTCCCAAGAGTCGATTGAGGCAAACTACGTGCAAAAATCCTACGGGCCACCAAAAGTATTATGCTAAGTTAGCAAAAAGATACTATGGTCCTTTCCAAAACTTAAAACCAATCAACGAGATGGACTATCAACTCAAGTTGCTCAACCATTGGCTCATTCACAATGCTTTTGATGTGAGCCTACTCAAGCCTTACAAAGGCAAGCCACAAAAAGAATGAATAATTGAGGACCCGCTAGAGATCGAAGATCAAGAAGAGGTGTTGCAGCCCGAATCGATTCTTCAACACGAAGACAAGGTACTAAGACATGGTAAGATTATCCGGCGGTATCTTATTAAATTTAAAAACTATCCTTTTGAAGATTCTAGATGGATGCAAGGAACCTAGCTTAAGGATAGTATGAACCTTGTCAATGCTTACAATGCTACACTAGAGTAAGCAAATGTAAATGTTTTCTAAATGATCAATGTTTTTGTCTTATAAGACTAATCCTCTTTTGTGCACAAATTTAAATAGTTTGCATGCTTAGAATCATGTTTGTGATGACGATGTCACTCAAACACCAAGTAGAATTTGTCACTCTACCTTGGGTTAAAAGAGATCCTCTACCCGCTAAGAAACATAGACTAATGACTAAGAATTTATCTCTTCTCCTCATAATCGAGGACGACTATGATTTCAAGAGAGAGGTAATGTCATAAAATCTATATCTAACCAAACCAAATGATTTTCTCATATTAAACTGATCATTTAATGTGGAAGAATAAACAAGAACAAGGGTTAGGGTATAGACATGTTCTTATGAATCTATCTCAACACTGGCCAAGGTAAAAGGGTCCAAATGAGAGACGGTCTATCAAAGAGCAATGCTACCTAATGGATCTTAAAGACCTTAGGGTTAGCTTCATCAAAGACCTTCAAAGGTTAGTGTTAAAAAGTCCTTAGGCTTAGGATCTTAAGCAAGTTGGGTCTGACATTGAAGTGGGAACCCTACCCAAGCTTGAGGAGCTTGTCGTGCTTGCTGACTAAGGTGCTTAAGGTGTTTGTGGGAACCTTGCCCAAGCTTGAGGTTCTTGTCATTCTTAAATGACTAAGGTGCATGAAGTGTTCAATTCAAACATGATCTCTCAAGAGGCATAAAACATTATCATGCTTCTTGCGGCATTGGTATGAGCATTCCTTTTCTATAGCAGATTTTGGCAAGAATAACAACTACAAGATAATACTTGGATGACCATTCATGCGAAAATTGAAGACTCTCCAAAACTAGGGATATGATCATATATACCTCAGGCACATGGCAACCAGAACATGCATAAACCTTAAGACCATAGTTACAAAGATGTGAATCGAACCCCAGTTGAGGAGTTTGATTTAGCTACATTAGAAGGATCTGATCTTCTAGATTGGTTAGATAAGATAAAGGATCTATGGATGTGTAGAGAATCTCAATGATGAAGATTAAAATGAGAAGAGTCTATTCTAGAAAGGGCTATTGAAGTTAAGGAATACATCCCTGAACCCTTCCCTGAAGAAACTCTAGAGCTTTTAGAGTGGACACATATTCTAGCAACCCTAAATGTGTGTCCTATTTTGGATGGTGCCACAATAAAGTTTTGTGACAAAGATGGCTATGATGTGATTCCATACTATATGGTTAGTGTGGTAATTGGGGAACATGAGGAACCAGTCTCTAACCAACCCAGAGAAGATGAACCGGTGGAAGTAGACAAAGAGGATTTGTTTTACAACTTACCTGGGCACCTTGAGTGAGATGAGGATGCAATTAATGAATGCTCTGACAATCCTAGTGAATGAGAGGAAACAATAGCAAATGTTAGATTCTACAAATTTCCCAATCAAAAACCTAGACGTCAACAATGCTATAAGGAAAAGAGAACTGAGTGCATGGCCAGAGAGAATCTGATGCCTAGAATAAAAGATAAACACAATTTTGATGTTTGCAAAAGCTGAAGATTGTGAAAAAGACAAAGTTTTAGGGAGATTCTCTAAAGTTTGGGATCCAAAGACAAAGATAGAATAAGAAACCTGAGAAAATAAACTCAAAAGCTTAAAACTGAAACAAAACCCAAGAAAACAAAAGAACCGGGACTCGATGAGTTCGGAGAAACTAAATGGACCAAGGTTGAGAGAAAGAAGAAATACCAAGAGCTCAAGGAAACCCTAAGATAAGTGTGGACAACGGAAATAGAGAGTGGTGAAGAAGAGAGTGAGAAAAATGGTGACAAAATGAGCGTACCTTCCCACTACAAAAAATTCACGATACAAGACAGAAAGGTAGTGATGAAACATTCCATACAAGAGCGAAAGGAGAAGGGGTCATATAATAGGCTAGAGGATGCAAAGGATATAGACTTGGTAGAGCTAGGAGAAGAGCCAAGGCCGGTCTATATAGTAACTTATCTGAGTCCGAAAGAAGAAGAGAAGCTCATAAGTCTTCTCAAGGAGTACAAGGACGTGTTTGCTTGGTCATATACCCTAAAAGGAGTAGATCCAACAATATGTCAATACAAGATTCCATTAAAATCTGATGCAAAGCCTAGCCAACAGAGACCATACACATACAATGATACGTTTTCTAAGCGCATCAAGGAAGAGATTGATAAACTGAAGAAAGTTGAGCTCATCTATGAGATAGAATACACCGACTGGGTATCTCCAACTGTGGTAGTGCCTTAAAAAAATGGTAAACTTTGAGTGTGTGTCAATCTAAATAAAATTAATGCACCCATAATAGGGGACAATTATCTCTTACTTATCATTGACCACGTTCTAGAACGAGTGGTAGGCAAGCGAGCATATTCCTTCTTAGAGGAATTCTCTGGCTACAACCAGCTTGCAATCACTCATGAAAATCAATATAAGATGGAATTTTCCATAGAATGGGGTATATACACGTATAGAGTCATTCCCTTTGGATTGACTAATGCCCCGGCAACATTCTAGAGATAAATGGCACATGATTTTAAAGAATACTTGAGGGTATTCTTAGAAATTTATGTGGATGATCCAGTGTGTATGGTAGCGAACATAGGAAGAAAATGGCCTTCATTTAATCATCAAAATGAGACCTTTTGAAATAAGCTGGGAAAACACGTTGTTGAGCTCGTTCAAATGAGAACTAGCATTACTGCCTCCTTTCATGTTCATGCACATCAATTTCTTCATCAAGAAATCTTGTTTGAGGCCTTGTTGCCATGCCAAGCCTGACATAGAGCATCCCGCAAATCTTTGGCATTGGTCTTATCCATTATGGTAAAGTAAATGGACTCACCAAGGTGCAAGTGAATGGTCGCCATAGCACATTCATTCAATTCATCCCAATCAAGACATTTTATCTTCTTTCACACAAAGGTGCAGTCAAGCCTTTGTTGATCAAAACATCTTGCATACGCTGCCGCAAAATGACAAAGTTTGAGCCATCAAACTTTTTGATGTAGTGTTTTTCTCTTTTGGAAGAACCACTCATGGCCATGATTAAGAGAATGTAGCCAAAAACTTATGGAGGCGAATTACCTGGGACAATTTCAGCAAAGTTTTCCCTAAAATAGGAGCAAAAACTCAAACCAAATATAGTACAATCACTATGTAAGAACAACTAGAACTGCCAAGAACGTATAAGACAGACTCGCGAGAGAAATCCGACAGAGTCTCCTTTGTACGAGGAGTCAGAACTCAACTCAAAAATGCATAAAGTGCTAAAAAAAAAGCCACTGGGCATATACTACACAAAACCACTACTGTGTGATCACCAACTCGTTGTCAAAAGCACAAAAAACCGTATAGATACATGTCCTATGGCAAGGGTACTATAAAGGGGAACTCCAGCTACCTGTATCACTGAAGGGATCTCAACATTCAAGAATACCTTAGATCAAAGAAAACCTCACGCTATTGACCCTCCAAAGGCTAAGGTAGACACAAATGTACTAGCAACAATCTTAGAAAGGGCTCTTCCGGTCCGAGTCAAAAAACGACCGGGAAAAACTACCAAAATAGCCGAAAATGGCTTCACACGTAGTACAATGGGCAATGTACGCAACTCGATGTACATGAGTAAACCATACTCAAACAGGCGCTAAGAACTGTTGCATTTAGTAAAATTAATCCCTGCGGGGATATCTGCTCTCAAAAAAGCTCAGTAACACTAGGTGTGCTCACACAAAAATGCATATGTCAACGCATCTATCCGTAGAGAAACTGTTGTCGGAATGACTGCCAAATCACCTGTGAAAGCATTGTGTTTGAAAACCTAGAGAATCTGTGTGTAAACCGGATGAAAATCCCCCTATAACCTGTAATCTACGTGTCGATGTCGTTATGTGCTGATTCCCACCGCTGGCAGAAATGTGCTAGTCGAATAGCCACCAAAGGTGTCATAGCCAAAAACCATGCCGTAGAGCGCGATCAATGCGCTCTGTACCAATGTTGGGTGTTACTCCTCTATGGCAGAGGCACCTCACGCGTGCGCGTGGCAAGCACGACCATCCACGGGAAACTGCTCGTTCACCGGAACGCTCGGTGTTGAGGTCGGATGTTGTAAATCCTCTGCAATAAGAAGTGAATTCGAGCTGATGCCGAACCGCGAGAATCGGTGTTGTAAGCCGATGTGGCGATGCGGAGTGGTAAGTCGTTGATGTCGAGGAGGTGGTGCTAGTGTTGGGGCTGGAGCTCTCTCTCTCTCTCTCTCTGCCTGACAGTGATGATGACAACGATGTCGATGTTGCCTTCTGCCGCCAGATGAAAGCCTCCGATGCCGAGGTGATGAGGCACCTCCTTGCTCTCTCTCGAGAAAAAATACAAAATAGGACTAGACAACGTGTAGTTGAACAGGCTTTTATTGCTTCTCAAAGAAAGGGTGGTAACAACAATGTAGCCACTTCTTATGGTTCTTCTACGAGTAGCAAAACTTATGTTCCCAATGCTTCTGCTAGCAACAATTCGTATGGAAATTCTGGTGATAAGGGAAAAAAGAAGATGGATTGCCATTATTGTAAAGGTAATGATCACTTAATCAAGTCGTGTCCTAAGTTGAAGGCCAAAGAGGCTAAGAAGAAAGAGGGTGGTTCCATTGCAAATGCTGGTTCCACTACAAATGCAGCTGCTTTTGAGTCTTCTGTGAAAGGAGATTGTGATGCTAATGTCGATGCAGAATGGGCTTTTGGCGCAGAGTGCACTTACAATCCTGCTGTCCATCATGCATGCTTGTCAGTTGCTGCAGATTCACATGTGTGGTATTTTAACAGTGGTGATACAAAGCACATTACCTCACATCGTGAATTGTTCACCTCTCTCGAGTCTGTCCCTCATGGAAATTTAGTCACTTGTGCCAACAATGCCTCTTATCTTGTTCAGGGAGTCGGAAAGATTGTGCTTACTGCTGCAAATGGCAGTTCCTTCACACTTGTTGATGCACTTTATGTACCTGGGATCAAGAACAATATCTTGTCTATATCCGCACTTGCTAGACTTGGACTTGTAGTGAAATTTGTGGATGACAGATGTACAATTCATGATCTCAGTTTTGGTGATGAAAATGTTGCATCTGGCCTTTTGTGCCGTGGGCTGTATAAGCTCACTTTGTATGATAAGTGTGGACAAAATTTTGCAAATGCAATTGTAGATTCAAGGGCTATTTCAGATGCGAAACTTTGGCATACACGTTTTGGTCATCTGAATTTTGCCAGTTTGCTGCGTTTGCAGAAATCTGATATGATTGCTTCTTGCCACCTCTTGAAGCACCTGTCAAACATGTTTGTGAAGGCTATAATTTGGGTAAGATGCAGCGTTCTAAGTTTCCAAAGGATGGTTCAGTTCGGGCCACATGCAGGTTGCAGCTTGTGCATAGTGATGTTTGTGGGCCCATGCAAACTCCGTCCTTGGGCAATTACCTGTACTTCGTGACTTTCATTGATGATTACTCCAGGCATGCATGGGTATTTATGCTTAAAGCAAATTCCGAAGGTTTTATGTGCCTCAAACAATTTCTGGCTATGGCTGAAAATGTCTCAAAATGTACTATGGGCACCCTTCGTTCCGCCGATCGAGGGGGGGGGGGGTATATGTCTCATGAACTCAATGCATTTCAGGCTAGTCGTGGGATAAAACACCAATATACAGTGCCTTATACACCTGAGCAAAATGGTGTTGCTAAGAGGAAAAACAGGTCACTTATGGAAATGGCACTATCACTATGTATGGTCAAAAGTCAAGCTTTGCCGCATTCTTTTTGGCTTGAGGCCATCATGTGTGCCACTTATGTAGTAAACAGGTGTCCTATGAAAGCTTTGCAATCTATTACTCCATATGAAGCATGGCATGATAGAAAGCCTTCTATTGAGCATATGCGTGTTTTTGGTTGTTTGACATATGCTTTGATGCCACAAACACAATGCAGAAAATTGGATGATAAGGTTGTCAAATGTATTTTTGTTGGTTATAGTGCTGAAAGCAAAGGTTACAGGTTGTATCATCCGCAAACAAAATGTATTCTGGTTTCACGGGATGTAGTGTTTGTGGAAGATTCTGTTCAGACCTTGCTGTGATGTACTAGAGACAGTAATGTAAGCTCACAGGACATTCATGACACTTTGTTGCCTCTTTTTAGTGGTGGAAATACGAATGTAAGTTCCGATGAGGCAAATGTACAACCTATGGTGGTTTCTGAAAATGTTACAGATCAGCCTATTACTGATGCAGATGTACATGATGTACTTGATGAGGAAAGGGCTGAAAATGAGCAGGCTAGAGGTATGCCAAAATGGCTGGTGCACACTTTGTGTGATAGAAAATTGGATGCACCTTTGTCTACTCGTACTCGTTCAGGCTCTCACCATGCATCTTATGCATCAGATTGTTATGCTTTGGTTGTGTCTAGCTTACATGATATCGAGGAGCCTCCGTCTTTTGATGAAGCACATAATTCAAAAAATTGTATGGCTGCTATGCAATCAAAATATGATGCACTTATAGAAAATGACACATGGACTTTATGTGATTTTCCTCCTGGCCAAAAGTCCATTGGTACGAAGTGGGTTTACAAGTTGAAACGCAAGTCGGATGGTGGGATCGATCGCCATAAGGCTGGATTTGTTGCAAAGGGTTATGCACAACAAAAAGGCATAGATTATGAAGAGACTTTTGCTCCCACTTGTCATATGACTACTGTGCATTTTCTATGTGCATTGGCGGCTCATTTTGGTTGGCATGTACATCAATCAGAAATTGTTACTGTTTTCTTGAATGGTGACATATTTGAGGAAGTTTATGTAACGTAGCCTCGTGGTTTTGTCATAAAAGAACAAGAGGACAAAGTGTGCAGATGTAAGAAGGCTTTGTATGGGTTGAAGAAATCTCCTCGTGCTTGGTATGAGAAAGCTGACATCATTTGGTTAAACAAGGCTTTCGTAATAGTCCAACAAAAAAGCACATTGTCTGTAAAGCATGAGGGTGATGTACTTCTCATTGTGGTTCTTTATGTCAATGATTTGCTGATCACTAGACCAAATGAGAGACATATTTTTGAATTTAAGGTTGATTTGAATGCTTCTTTCAAGATGAAATATTTGGGGCTGTTGCATCATTACTTGGGCATACAGTTTAAGCAGTGTGATGGTGGTATTGTCTTGTGTCAGAAAAGTTACATAGAGACCTTGCTATGTAAGTTTGGACTTGAGGATTTCAAATCTATTGCCACTCCCATGGAAACAGGTTTGAAGTTGAGTCTACATGATGCTGGTGATCCTGCTGATGTCACTCTTTACCAAACTGTTGTTGGCTGCCTCATTCATGTATGCAGCAGGAGGCCGGATATTCAGTTTGCAGTCTCATAGCCCATGGTCTAATCATTGGCAGGCTGTCAAGAGGATTTTCCTCTACCTTAGTGGCACTTTACATCTTGGCTTGTTTTATCCCAAGGGGGATCATTGCCGCCAAACTTACATGCTTTTTTGGACTCAAATTGGGCTGGTTGTTTTGACACGTGAGTGTCCACAAGTGGTTTTTGTTTCATGCTTGGCAGTTCATGTATATCATGGTTGAACAAGAATCAACCTACTGTGGCCACTTCGAGTTGTGAGGCTGAGTACAAGGAAGTCTTCACAGCTACGGTTGAGTGTGTATGGCTCAGATGCCTTATGGTTGATTTGGCTGTTCGACAGGAAACTACCAACACTGACAGTCAGAGTGCATTGGCAGTTGTGAGGAACCCAGTTTTTCATGCATCCACAAAGCACATTGAGGTGCATTACCACTATGTCAGGGAGAGGCTCTGAGCAGGAGAGATCAGCTTGGCTTATGTGCCAACATGTGCCAACACAGGACAACCTTGCAGATTTTTTCACAAAGGCATTGTCTCGTGAGAAGCTTGAAGCTTTCTGCAAAGCTTTGGGCTTAGTCCCCTTTGTGGACTGATCATGTCCTTAGGGCATGGAACTTCCCTTTACTCATGTGCCATCTCTCATTCACCGCATCACTCTAGGGGGGATTTGTTACCATATACATGTGGTAGTGATGTGTGTGAGCACACTAGGAGTGCCGGGGAATTTTTTCCCTCTTTAGGAGGTTTTTTCCCCGGAGCATTATATATACGCCCATCACTCTAGGGCTATCGACCTTTCCATTGCATACTAAGAAGCACACTCTCTATTGTGGGCCTTGAGCTTCCTTCATCTTCTCCAAGCTGTGTACGTTTCTCTGCAACCGTAATTCCAACAATAAATTATGACTAGACTATTTACCTAATGGGTCTCATCAAACACATAATGACGTCATTGAGAATAAATTTATATAGAGAGAAAGACACTTGTACAAGGTGGGATTCCCTTTGTTGGAAGCTTATGTATCCACCATAAATTGTTGAATGAGGGTAAACTACTAGGAGGATAAAGTTTCAAAATTCAATGCTTTGATTAGTGGTGGCATAGAGCCATTATTCACTAGCCATGCATATGTTTAGGATATCTTATAGGGAAACAATTCTGGGCTAATAAAAATTTCTTAAAAATTAAACATCCATGATTAGAGAGGTTAATTCTACCACTGTAGAGACATTTATGTTAAATAGAATTAGGTCAATCTAACTATAGTTTTTGGTAAAGGAATGGGTGGCCATGTATCAAGGGAAAACTCAAGAATTTTGATTGTAGGAACAATGTCATATCCAATACAAAGTACATTGTTTCCCCTAAACAGTGTCACATCCAATACAAAGTGCTTTATGGCCCCTAAGCCAATGCTAATAATATCATGGTACCTCTTGAGCTAGGTTGTGGAAGGCATAGGGCTTTGGAGTTGGTTTCTATATGCCCCTAATTGGAAATAGGGGTGTCCTTTGACTATATAGGAGGTGCTTCAATTGTAGGTTCTAAAGTAGCTGTGGGACTCTATGATTCTACATTTCATATTGTGGGCTTGGTGCTTGAAGGAGATTCAAATCTAGAGGTATGATTTGTCTCTCTTATGTATAGAAGCATCTTCCACAAAGTCTTACTCCATATGGTTTTGCATGGATTCTTACCTCTCAAGATGGTTGACCCAAAAAAAATAAAAAATAAAAATGGAAAAATGTTCTCTTCCAACTTTGTGTGAGCTATGGAGGAAGAAAGGCTGAGAAAATTTAAAAGAGTGGTTGAACTAGAGATAATGTAGGGAGGAGGTTCCAAAAGAAGGTGGACCACGAGAAGGGATGGATTGATGCAAGGAGGAGATTGGAAAAATGGAGGACAAGCAAGCTTGGATATGGAATGGATATGTGCATAGAAATGAGTGGAATGTTTTCTTTGTAAAACTTTGTGAGTGTTGATATGGTTGTCTTAACCATGGTGCTAAGGAATATGATTGATATGTTCATGGGATGTGTTATCAAAACAAGGTGAGGTATTAGAAGAGCCTCCACAAGGAAAGGACAACCTTTTTCTATATCAAACCTCCCTCTTTCTTGAAGCCTCCAAATGATTTTAATAAATCACCTAGCTAAACATAAAAATTAAATGCCCAACCTCAATGAGAATTTTCAATAACACTTTATTAATTATCTTGGTATTTATCTAGTGATCTTGCCAATCAAGGATTGATATAGCTTGAAGCCCTTTGATAAACAAAAACACCAACAAAAAAAAAACTTCCATCCCACAATGAAAAAGAGAAAAACCATGCATATTCATCAAGTCCACTTGAACACGTGCATACCTCACCAAAAGAACTAATTCAACATTGGACCATGCTCAGTTATGCAACACTCAAGTATGCAATAAGGTTGCAAAACATAGTGGCCATCTTAATGGCACATCTACGAATAATAAGTTGCTAAAATATTGTGATATAATCCCACCAAGGAGACCAAGAAATAAAGTCATTGGTGCTCACTTGGAAAACATGCATATGAGAAAGATTAGATGTGGATAGCATTCAGACTACCTAGACCATGAGCTATGCCACAGGTGTGGTAGCTTGGGATAGGTCAAAAAAATCTTGTAATTCCACATAGTGTTTCATAACATCATAACCTACGATAAAGGAGGGCCCATGTAGCTTGCAAGGAGACTAAGAAATAAGGTCAATGACATTCACCTTAGAAAATATGCCAATGAAAAAGGTTAGACATAGGCAACATTCAGACTGTGTGGAGCATGAATTATGCCATTTACGTGGTGATTTGCAATCATGAGAAAAATCTTGATGGCGTTAGACCTACCATGATAATCCCACATAGTGTTTCATAAAATCGTGAGCTATGACATAGGCCTAGCCCACATACCGAAGTAGGTGACCAAGAAATAAATTCAAATATGGTGCTCACTTGGAGAACATGCGTATGAGAAAGATTAGTCATAGATAGCATTTTGAACTACCTAGACCATGAGCTATGCTATAGATGTGGTAGCTTGGGATAGGTAAAAAAATCATGTAATATAATCCCACATAGTGTTTCATAACAGCATAGCTAAGACAAAGGAGGGCCCACATAGCTTTCAAGGAGACTAAGAAATAAGATCGATGACACTCACATTAGAAAACATGCCAATGAAAAAGGGTAGACATAGGCAACATTCAGACTGCGTGGAGCATGAACTATGCCATTTACGTGGTATCTTGCAATCATGAGAAAATCCTTGATGACATTTGAGACCTACCATGAGTAATCCCACATATTGTTTCACAACATCATGAGTTACAACAAAGGACGGTCTACATAGCTAGCAAGGAGACCAAGAAATAAGATCAATGGCACTCACCTTGGAAAACATACCTAGGAGAAAGGCTAGACATAGGAATGTTCAGTCAGTTTGGACCATGAGCTATGGCCCCCAACCTTCAAAACAAAAGGATGTACACGCTGCTTGCAATGGGAGTTGTTGGTGTATGTCGAACCTTTGTCAATAAATGAACCAATAGAACTGTCTCTAGTTGATCCCTCTTGTAATGCTGTGTAATAGAGTATTTGCTTGTATAGCAGTATGTATGGGATACAGAGTAGTAAAGGGGTGTTGAGGCATGTGCATGTGTGCAGTCTAAGATTGGGTCTAGATTGCATGCCTGAGAGTGATCCACACATGCGTTCAAAAGACGTGGCAATATATTATTGGAAAGAACAAATGAAAAATATTTTTGGACCCACTTTCCTTGCGAGCGGCCTCACCCTCCGACCACTCATGGGGAGGCTTTGAACGCATGACCTAGATTATGTGTGAGAAATTGGATCTAACCAGTTGGGTCTTCTTTCGTGTTGTCCCCACAACACCAAAAACCTATGATATTTTAAAGCTAACATATGGTTCACATGCACTTATCCTCCTATGGACCTCCTACATGGTATGATCTCGTAGAGCGTCCGCGCATGCACATACAATCTTTGTGCTTTGGGAATTAATTCTTTAAAAGGAGAATTACCAAAATACCCTCTAATTTGTGAAAAAATCCAAAATATGCTTGTATCTATTTTTGTTGGATTGTTCAAGATTTTCTAATCTTTATTCTTTTTTACAATTGAGATCCGTTTTTGAGTGCTTAGCATGTAATTTGTCACAAAATACCTTGCAAAAAAAGGCAGTTATATTTAAAAATAATGAAGCAATTCATCTCCACAACCTACAAAACCAACTCAAATTCTAGTTTTAGTAACTTGTAAGATAGACAATCAATCTTGAAGAGCTACAATACTAATTATTTGGAGAAATTTACTCTCACAAACAGGGGTATTTTGGGAATTTGAGAGGTATTCTGGGAATTTTCAAAAATTAGAGGGCTATTTTGATAAATTTTCCTTCTATAAACGAACATGACAAGAATGTACCAAATCAGTGCAAAATAGCGATACAAGATTATGAGCTCATAGAGCATCTGCGCGCACGTAGACGGTCTCCGTGCTCTGGGCTGTAGGTCTATAAAAAATCACGAAAAGAATTTACCAAATCAGTACACAATACTGCTACAAAAGTATGAGCTTGGAGGGCGCGCAGACGGTCTCTGTGCTCATAAGGAAGCATTTCCTTCAAATGACTGGACACAGATGTGTTGTTGTAAGATTCCCTTGATGCCATGTGCAGTGGTGTGCAAGAGAAGTAGAAGACCCGAGTTGGTGGGTTGTCCAAGAGAAGTAGAAGACCTGAGTTGAAGGGGCTGACGTGTACGCGGCTGCTGTTGGCAATGGCAGCCCACAAACTATGCCTGGACTTATAAGAGGTCGTAGGTGACGGCTCTCTCTCTCTCTCTCTCTCTCTCTCTCTCTCTCTCTCTCTTTCTCTCTCTCTCTCTAAGTTTGATCATCTAAAACCCTTGAGCAATGAGAAACTATGTACGAAGGAGGTCTGGGCATAGTGAACCCACTTTATATCTCATAAATGTTGCTATGTCAGATGGAGACTACGGGATTGTAGTGTCACAAGGAGCAATAGAGGGAGACGGAGGCTCTCCTGCTGTCAACATGAGGTTGTCTTAGTTGAGTGCAGCATGGAAATGCACCAGGTCATGGGCTAGGACAGGGCATGGACAAAGTGGTGTAGAGTTGCTTGCTGTCAACGTGAGGATGTTTGTGGTTGTGTGCATGTAGTAGGAGGGATGCTTCAAGGAAATGTTGACAGGTAAGAATAGGGATGCTGCAAGAGGATACCAACAGGTGCCAACATAGCAGCTGATTATCGATAGTTGCACACGTAGCAGAAGACATGCAGCTGCAAGACGGGTGGGGAGGCAAGGCGGGAGATGTGCGATCAGAGCTCCAAGGCTGGGAATGGAGACATGTAACAATAGGGGACCTACTGCAAGGGGATGCCAACATGTGCCCAGGTAGCAGCTGTTTGTCGATAGTTGCACACGTAGCAGGAGATATCTAGCTACGAGATGGGTGGGGAGGCAAGGTGGGAGATGTGCAATCAAAGCTCCTCCAGAGCAGAGGCGACGACGGCATGCCAAGAAAAGGGCCTGTGGGAAACAAATCCCTGAGCTGGCCTTTCTTTTGCGTTCCCAAGAAGTCTCAATAAGGAGACCACTACCTAAGGAGAAAGCCTCACAAGAAAACCACGAGACCTAGTTCATTAACTTGTCATCAAGCTTGTGGTAAGTTTATTTCTACTCTCAGGCACTGGAGATTCATGCTCATGAAGTTGCAGCATCTCTTTGCATGGCTCGGATCTACTACGAACCATTTGGCAACATGGATGATGGAATTAACACACGGTGATCTTCTCATGATAGTCAATTCCTTGCTCATTTAGACTCAACAAGGTGGTCCACTATGGGCATCCCTGAGGTGGAATGGACATCTAGGATCCTACTAACTGTTCTTTGCTGAGTTTGTCATATACCTTGACCTTTCAATTAAGGTTGAACCCACTAACTACTCTTCATTCATAGACCTTGACCTTTCAGTTTTAAGGTTGTTGAAATTTGGACTATCACTACAGAATTAACTCAGTCCCACTTGAGTAAGAAAAAATGCACCAAAGGTCAGTTTTTCTTGAAACTTTAGGAAACTTTTCCATATTCCTTACCCTCTCCTTTTGGTGAGAAAGGTAATAAGAAAAGATAAATATTAACATCATATAAAAATTTCCAGAAGTTCAAAGCTCTATCAAATGAGTCTTGAGCTTAGAAGTTAGAGTGAGAGCGATATGGAAGGCTGTCAATGGATACAATTTATGTTTCCAAATCTCTTAGATGGGGTTATCCCGCCCCCTCCCCACCTAGTCCCTTTCTTTTTGTTGTGGCTTTCCATCCTTTCTTTACTTGGCCAAGGGTTTGCAATATTTTTGTGAAGGCTAACAATGTTAATATCTCTAGATGTCTCTAGTTTTTGAACTCCTTTGTCTTAGTTGTTGGTTACATCTAAACCTGGCTATATCTTACCTCATTTATGTCTCTGCCAGATCCTTTGAAATCCTTATCTAGACTGGCAAGAAAATTCCTAAAAGTCATATAGTTAGGCATTTAGGTCTCTCAAAAAAATGTTGCAATAGTGGATTCTCAACAAGATTCTCTTGGAACAGGAATCCTTTAAAAAAAAACTTGCAATAGAGGGTCCTCAACAATTTATCATCTTGAAGTGGAAGCTAGACTCTCAAAAATAGTGGGTTCTCAACAGGACTCTCACTAAGATAGTTAGGTGGAATTGTGATGAATGGCCTTTTCATGTTAGGATTAGGATCTTGCAACTAGTTATTATTCCCTACTGTCTATATTTTCTCCTATTGGTAGACTAGTCTGCTAAAATGCTTCAAAAATGTATTTTTCTTATGTTAAAAGTTCTCTAGAATACTATAAGGGATGCATTAGCATTGGTTGCATGGGATAAATCGACACTGTATTATGCTATGGGAGGTTTGAATATTTTGAATCTAAAAGCACATACAATGGCAAGGAGGGCTACTCTCATCAACCATGTTTTGTATACTGATACTGATTGGTCTATTTTTTTTGGAAAGTGGTGGATGCTTTACTTGTTTACTCTCATGTTACTTGGTTTTTGTCTACTTGGGATAAAGTTTTCATTGTTGCTCCTATCAAAACTTGTTTTGATGTATCAAATATGCTTCTTCAAACTCAAAATCATGTGGCCTCCTCTTTGGTATGACAAGGTGGATCTAGATACACTAGGGACTCTGTACGCTCATGAATTAATTTTTGAGTTTTGTATTTAAACTTCCACCTACACACTTTCTTGGTAACAACAAATTATCTATGCTTTGAAAATTATTGACTCATATTAGCTAGATGTTTGACTCTAGCAACTTGTCGAAACCTTATTTTGTAGTTAGGCAATTCAAATTGGGTTTTGACTTCAAAATTCCATGGAAGAAAATTTGCATGCTCCACATATCTTATCACCTCCACTGAGGAACTTGATAGATTTAAGGCTGACTAGGTGTTTTCATCCACAATTGTCAAGTAGTTCCAAGTGTTGCAAAGTACTTTCATTGCCATTTTTTAATGTATTGTCACATGTAACAAACAATGGTCTCACTCATGTTGAACATTGGTGGACTTAGATTCTAGAAAATGTATGGTAGTTTCCCAAATTAATCTAAGTTCATACTAGTTATTTGGAGAGTTTTTGGGTAGGTGCTAACCTTAATGTTATGAATGTTGTAAAAAAAGCTTCTGTAATGGAAAATGTTTCCTATGTATTAGGTTGCAAATTGTTAGACATGTTCTTTGGTAGTGTATACTTGTAACAAAATGGTGGAAATGGGCAATATGTTAGTGGCACAATCCTTGGGGTGTAAAGATCCACTAAGTACAATTTGACAGTTGCTACTTTTAAGGTTCATTATGATGGAATGCTCTTTTGCTTGCACTACTTCAAAGCATAGTTTTTATGGTTTATCTAGTCTATGAGAAATCATCTCTTGTTTGAAACCATTCACTCTGATGAGAGATTGGATGTTAGAGAACTCTATGTTCTTAAAGGACAAAGGGCTTTTCACTCAAGCTATAAGAATATTCAGTAGACTCTCCGTATGAATTTCCTATAGATGTAATATAATATACATAAGATTGTAGAGAGAGAGAGAAAGAGAGAGAGAGAGAGATGTAGTCTTTTTTGTGTATCTAGGTGCTTGTTATGTGTGGTATCTTGGAAGGAAGAGATAGTGAGGGCATGTCGATAGAGAGACAAGACATTACTTTTGTTTGTGTGTAACAAGGTGAAGCCTCACGTAGGTCTTTTAAACAAAATGTACAAGATGTCAATGTTAACAGCAGCTAAGGATGGAACCCATTCCTTAGCCACAAATAGCTTTACACATCTTTCTCTCTTCTCCTTTAGGGCATGTCTACACCCCCCCCCCCCCCCCCACCCAACCACCACCAACCCACCACAAAACATTTAAATGTTGTAGGATTGGCCATGACTGAATAATACATCCTATTGTGAGTGTAGTATTGTGTAAGGTAGTAAGTGCAAAGAAAGCTTTTATATCATGTGGACACATACGTGATGGGATTTTCAATGATATGAGGTGAAAAGGGTGTATAAAACTTCCAAGGGGATTTGTTAACTATCAATCCCTACACAAAAATTGGACATTCCCATAATACAAAGAAGGAGAGCAACCTCATGTAATAAGATGGAAATTTCTTTGATCTAATTGTGTTAGAAAAGATAATGTTTAAATCATCTATATATAAAGCTCAAAACTAGAAAAGATCTAGATTTCTTGGAAAAGCTCTAAATCAAAAGCTTACAAAAAAAACACACTCGGTGAAAATGAGTTAGTAAGTGGGATGACATGCATTTTCTCCAAAAATTGACTAGATCGGACCGTCTCCAACGTTCTCATATTTGCACCCTCACTTCACCATGGCTCACCTGCTTTTTCAAAATTTCTTTGTTTTTCTCTTTATAAAATTGCAAAAATAAAAGGAAAATAGCAAATAAATTTAAAAAATACCAATAAATCAAAATAAGTCTAAAACAGCTCGATAAGCCGCTATGTATATTTATTTATAATATTTTTGGTCGGATTTGCTCTGTTTGATCATATTTTGACTTGAAAAGCTGTTATGTTTACACACACACACACACACCTAGAGGCTCATTTTTTAATGTTTGACCTTGTATATCTGTAGAATCAAGTTAAATAAGGGCATGAGTACTTGGGTTCACTAAATTTTTTTGCAATAGAACACAAAAACCCCAAAATCATAGAAAATAATACACTTTTTTATGCTTGTTGTGGGTTCACATTGGCAATGCCTCCCCCCTCCTAGTTGGAGTCTGCCTAGATGGCAGTGTATCACCCTAGGGTATGTGCTATGCATGGGTATCAACATTGTGCTAATACAGGCCATGTAGTGTAGCCCTATATGCATACGCACTCAATGCATGGAAAAATTAATGTTGTGCAAGAGGAGGGTATAAGCTATATGCTTACTAGCGTTCGATGTTGAGGTTTCTTGTTTTGGGATAACCTATTTTAGAACGATGAAATAATAAGCATACTTATTGTGACACTCTTTGTTTAATTGACATTAGATGCTCTTGTCCTGCTAGTTTGTCTTGCGTCGTGGGGTTGCACAAAACCCAAAGACCGAATATGTCATAGGATTTGTTTGTTGTTTAAGGATCCAAATCTGAGGCTACCTCTTCTGAGCTTTCCATAAGCTCTTGGGGACCCACATCTTCTTCTCGTTTTGTTTTGGTTTTATGGGATGTGGTCCTGGTTGAACTTAGGTGTTTGTACTGAAGGGAGTTTCCTGCCCTATTTCTTTGGAATCTAGAGCTTGTCGCGATTGCCTTGAATTGCAATCAATCTCTTTGGCACCCATACTCTTGTGATATACTGTGGGTTCAATTTTCTGGTTTTATCATATGTCTTTAGAGAGGTAGATTTGAGCATAGTTTGCCACAGCATGTCCTGGGCTAGTGATCAAATGATACTTTTTTAGCCTGCATCCACTAATTTAATTAGACATTTCTTCCCATCTAATGTAGCAAGCTTGACAATCCCACTTGGTAATAGATAGTTGGTCACAAAGGGTCCCATCCCTCCCTTTTTAAGTTTCTTGGCATGTTGTTTCAATGTATAAACTAGGACATAATCTCCTATTTTAAATTCTTTCAAGCAGACATGCTTATCAAAAAACTTCTTTTGCCTTCTTTTTTGAGTGTAGATAGAAGCTACAGCTTTCAAGTGGAGCTCATTTATCTTTTCAAGGTCATCTATTCTCAAAGATAATTCATGACTGGTCCCTTCTACTTGTTTAGCTACCCTTAGCGTTGGGATTAAAAACTCTATGTGCAAGTTAGCATTAAGACCAAACACCATGTTTTACGGTGTTGTCCCAATAGATGTCTTATAGGCTACCCTACAAGCCCACAATGTAGGGTGAAAATTTTGATCTCAATTTGCCCTTGAATCAGATACTATTCTAGTCAATACAATGCACAAGGTTTTGTTTGTAGCTTTAACCTGTCCATTAGCCTGTGGATGGTATGGAGTAGACTTCTTATGAACTACCATGAATCCATCTAGAAGGGTTTCAATAACTTCATTAATGAAATGTGTGCGACGATCAGTGACAAGTTCTATTGGTAGACCATATCTGACAAAGACATGTTCATAGAGAAACTGCACAGTGGTCCTTGCATCCATGCTTTTTGTGTGGTTTTAGGTTCAGCCCATTTAGTGAAATAGTATGTGGCAACAATGATATATTGGGTGTGAGTCATGTAAGAGGGCATTGAGATTGGTCCTACAAAGTCTATACCCCACTTAGAGAAATCTCTAGCTCCCATCATTTTCCTTAAAGGCATATCATCCCTCTTTATTGCCTTTGGTACGTTGACAAGTATCACATCTTTTTACATATTCTTCAACATCCATATGTAACATAGACCACCATATTCCCGCGGTTAAGATAATATTTGATGTCTTATCCTTCGAGGAATGGCCTTCGCTTATTCATCCATGTGCCTGATCTAAGATCGGCAAATACATGCTTTTTGTTGTAAATATCCTGAGTTGATTTTCCTTTCCTCTCTTATAGAGCTGATTTTCAATCAATGGGAAGTCTCTAGCCTCTACTTCTAGATCTCTTTGACGTGCTCTAGAGGTATTTTCAGGAAACGTTTTTGTTGTCAGGTAGTCAATTATATGTTGACTCCATTCTAGTGCAATTGTCACTTGAAATAGCATTGCATGTTATACTGGTGATGTAGATATGCATGTAGCACAGCTAGTAAAATACTCATGAACATCAGTGCACAAATTAGGCCAATAAACTCCTAATTGTTTCAAGCACTGATATGTTTTCATTTGCGAGCAATGGAAGGCTAGGTCTTGAACATGTGATTTTAAAATATAGCTCTTTTGGACTTGTGCATAATCATAAAATCTTGTATGAGCCTAAATGATACAAATGTCTGCCAATCAATTGAAAAATCTTGGATTGCCAAACCATATGTTATTTAAATTCTTGCTCAATACTTTCTCCTCCATAGGACAGTAAAATGACCACCTCCTAAGACCACTTGGGTAGCATTTCAACATTGAGAAGATATGCATTAGGGATGTCATCTTCTAGGCCTTCTGGAGCTTCTCCATTTGGCAATCTAGAAAGGTGGTCTGCTCAAACATGCATCATCTCCTTTTTAACCACGGTTGTAAAATCAAACTCTAGCAATATGATCAACCATCATACAATGCGTCCCGGTATTCCATGGTTTTTTAACAAGGTATAAGAGGGCTTGATGATCAATGAAAAATAGAAACTGGTTTGCAAGGAGATAATGCCAAAATTTCTTAACAACATATATTATCCCTAGTACTTTTCTCTTAGTGGCAGTGTAGTTATTTTTAGCATTGTTAAGCTGTTGGCATAACAAACTAGAAAATCCATATTTACTTTTCCTGACTGAGCCAAAATTCATCCTATAGCAAACATTGAAGCATCAATATGAACATGAAAAATCTTTTTTCAATCTGGTGATTTCAATATTGGAGCAGATATGAGTGCTTTCTTGAACTTTTGAAATGACTCCTCACACTCCTCTATCCGTTCAAAGAGTAATAGATAAGTTTATACAAGGGTTGAGTAATGACTGCATACATATGTATAAATCTCATGTAATAACCATAGTGTCCCATAAAGCATTGTAGGTGCTTTGCATTGTTTGGTCTAGCCATTTCTACAATCAATTTTATTTTATCCAAATTCATAGATATGCCATTTGTTTCAATAATATGTCCCAAGATTCTACCTTATCTAACCATGAATACACATTTTTTTGGTTTAAGGAAGCTCATATACGTCGTGCACTTCTTGAATACTTTTCTAAGGTTTTCCATATGTTCACCTCTCAAGAGAGAGTGTACAGCCATAAGTAATTTTGCACCCAATGGCAGGCTAAATTTTAGTAGTATTGTTGGTGCGTTTCTCACTGAGAAGACACCAATATCTTAATGCAAGTGGGCATGGTGATGCATATCTGGCTAGTGGAAATCATAACAAAAGAGAATTTCAAAGGCAGCGTGGTCATAGCCGCAGTTGTTCATAAGATCGCAGGCAAGGTCATAACAAGAGTTGCAACAAAGACATGCAACATGTAGTGTGTTACTACTGCCATAAAAGGGACACTTGAAGAAAGATTGCCGCACAATGCAGCGTTATAAGGGCAAAGAGAAAGCAAAGTCTGACAAACCTAAAAGCAGCATGAAGATTGAAGCTTAATGTGGTTGAGTCTCCAGCCATTGAAAAAGTTTCTGAAGTGTCAAATGATGTGTTGATTTTCACATCGGATTTGAGTCCTGATACATTGTTAGTTGATGATGAGTGTTATGTGCAAAATTGGATTGTGGACTCAGGTGCTAGGTTTCATGTGACTCCTCACAAGGAGTAGTTTTCTACCTATACTGCCACACATGGCACAATGAAGCTAGGCAACTCTTATGAGCTTGAAATCTGCGATGTGGGCATCATTAAGTTTCCTATGCAAAATGGCACTGAATTTATGCTACATAACATTAGACATGTATCCAAATTGACAAAAAGTTTGATGTCAGTTGGACAGTTGGATGATTTGAGTTAAACTACCATATTTGCTCATGGTTCTTGGATCATCAAGAAGGGAAATTTGGTCATGCTTGAAGGCCAGAAGTCTGGCTTATTGTAGTCACTTTATCTCTCTTCTGTGGAAGAGAATTCTATTTGTGTAGGCAAGTTGCCATCTAGAGAGTTGTGGCATAGCCAGCTAGGACATATAATTCAAAAGGGAATGAAAGTCTTGCAATGTTCTGGTTATATCCCTGTGTTAAGTCACTCTAACTTTTCTTTATGTGAGCATTGTATATATGGAAAACAAACTAGATTGCCATTAGTGCCACCTTTGAACAAAGAGTTAGGGAGTCCTCTAGATCTCATACATAGCGGCTTGTGTGGACCTATGCCAGTCAAGTATCTAGGGGGAGCATTATACTTCCTAACATTCATAGACAACTCTACTAGAAAGGTGTGGGTTTACCTCTTAAATCATAAGAGTGACGTGTTTATTTTCTTTCATAAGTTCTTAGTATTGGTCAAGAACCAATCAGGTAGAAAGCTTAAAGCTTTACACAGTGACAATGGAGGCAAGTACATCTCCTCCGAATTCAAGGACTTTTGTAGCAAAACAGGCATTAGAAGGCAGTTTACCACTTCTTACACATCCATCGAGAATGGTGTGGCTGCAGAATGAATAGAACCATTTAGGAACGAGTCACTTCTATGTTGTCTACGGCCAACTTACCTCAAGAATTTTGGGGAGAAGTTGTTACAACGGTTGGTTACGTGATTAATCAGTCACCTAGTACACCACTAAAGTACAAGGTTCCATAGGAGATGTGGACAGGCAAAGAGCCCAATTACAACAGATTATGTGTATTTGGGTGTCAGGCATTTTCACATGTGCCAAAGATGCTTAGACAAAAGATGGACCCCAAATCACACAAGGGAATCTTCATTGGATATGGTGTAGATGCAGAGATGGGTTATCATCTCTGACACCGAGAATCCAAGAAGGTTATATGCAGCTCACAGGTGATATTCAATGAGTCTAAGATGCATAAAAAGCCAGTGAAAGATGTTGAGTATCACAGAGTAACAGTTTGAGGATGTATCTTCTCACTGCCAATTAAACAGAATGTTGGATGTGCTAGTGATGTACCTTCCACTAGTACACATATACATGTTACTCCAGAGAGAGAAAAATCTAGTAGTCAGGCACTTTAGAGGTCTACTTATACATCTCATGCACCTTAGCATTTTGAGCTAGGATTAGACTACTTACTAGTCACTGATTGCGGTGAACCCACTTGCTACAAAGAGGCCATTCAAATGGATGATAGTGTGAAGTGGGAGGAGGCTATGCAATGTGAGTATAACTCAATTTTAGCCAATGAAACTTGAGATTTGATAGAATTACTACGGGTAAATAGGCATTGCCATGCAAATGGGTGTACAAGAAGAAGTATATCACAGATGATCCCAAGCCTAAGTATATTGCCAGATTGGTTTCTAAAGGGTTCAACCAAACGAAAGGCGTGGATTTTGATGAAATATTTTCTCCAATGGTCAAGATGACAACATTGCATCTTGTGCTTGGTCTAGTAGCCATTGAGGACTTGGAATTGGTCCAAATGTATGTGAAGACAACGTTTCTTCATGGGGATCTTGAAGAAGATGTTTACATGAAACATCCAGAGGGTTTTGTGATAAAGCCTGAGAAGTCAACAAGGGAAAAGATGGTGTGTAGACTCAAGAAACCTTTTATGGATTAAAGCAATGCTCAAGGCAATGGCACATCAAGTTTGATAAGTACATTCAGTGCCGAGGTTACATACGGAGCCAAGAGGATCACTGCTTGTACACAAAGAGGTTGAACGATAATTCCCTCATCATTCTCATTTTGTTTGTGGATGATATGCTCATAGCCGGCAAGTGAAAAGATGAGATTGCACTTCTCAAGGATCTCTTAAGCAAGCAATTTTCTATGAAAGATTTGGGTGATAGACATCACTTTCTTGGTATGTGTATCAAGAGAGTTTACAAACGTGGTATACTTGAACTTTTGCAGGAAGAGTATATTCACAAGGTCATGCAACCTTTTAAGATGCAAGGGGAGAAAGCATTGAGTACCCCTATGACTGCATACAAAAAACTTTTGCGAGCATGATTGTCCCAAATCGGATGCTAAAAAGGCAGAGATGGCAAAGGTGTTGTACTCTTTGGCAATTGGCAGTCTTATGTTTTCCATGCTTAGCACATGGACATACATTGTTTATGCAGTGGGAGTGGTCAGTGCAGCAAATCCAGGCAGAAAGCATTGGGAAGCAGTGAAGCAAGTCTTGAGATATGTCAAGGGCTCAACTGGCAAGTGCTTATGCTTTGGGAATAGTGATGCATCCATAGTTGGATACAATGATTCAAATTATGTGGGTTGTGTGGACACTAGGAAATCCACATTTGACTACATTTTCTTGTTCGTTGGAGCTATAGTTTCTTGGAGGTCATGTATCCATAATTGCACTTTGTCTTCCACCACTGAGGTAGAGTATGTTGCAGTTTCTAGTTGCAATAAGAGAGCTGTGTGGTTATCTCATCTAGTGGGAGATTTTGGTATACACCATACTCCAATGCTACATTGGGACAGTCAGAGTGCAATTACGTTAGCAAAGAACCCCGTATTTTACTCCAAGTCAAAACACATAGAGGTTAGGTACCATGTGGTATGGGATATTTTGGCTAGCAAACACATTGAGTTAGTCAAAGTTCACACGGATGAAAACCCAGCGGATGCTCTAACAAAGAGCCTAGCCTCATATTGGTTTGCACATTGCATAGAGATGATGGGTGTAGGTTGAAGCTACAATCATGCTTCACGGTTTTGTACATTTGTACATAGTAGACCCTACATTTTTTATCCACTTGGTCCACGTTGGAATTCAAGTGGGAGATTGTTGGGTTTCAGGCTCATGGCAGGGTGGGTGACTGCCCACTTATTATTTGGTTATTATAGATAATAAGGAGTGTGAGAGCTATTCTCTCACAAGCTCCACTAAAAGACCCTGTACTGTGTTCTTTTCTTCCCCCTTCTCCTTCCCTCTCTTGCACACTCCGTACACGCTCCATCAGGATCTTCAAGAATTTCATGGAAGTAGCTAAGTTAAAGGAGATAATCCAAGAAAGCAAGGGGTTGATCATCACCATTGGGAAATAGATAAACTCTGGTCAGTGGAATAAGGTCATGGGCACAACAATGATTGACTTGCATGGGTAAAGGGATGGACTTATTATTTCGCATAGGGTGGCTTCCCTTTAGCCGATGTATCTTTGATCCTTTGAAGATGTCATGGCTCATCACGAACATGGCAGAAATTTGTGAATTTTTAGTTACGCTAATATAATATTCTCACCATTGTGAGTTTTGCAAAGATGGTAGTAAATGAAAAGACTTTTGAGTTTTGAGTTTTGAAAATGTAAAGTCAAAAAATTTAGTACTCTATCTATATTTATAATACTCTTAGTGGCTCTATTTTGCATTTTGAAGGCCACAAGAACTCCCATTTTCTTTATACACAAATGAATACCGACCCTTGAAATTTATACTTGAGCTTCAAAAAATACTGAAATTTTGAAGCTTCCATGCATTGCATAACGTTGAGCCAAAACCCCGCACTTGGCACCACCATGTATCATTGTCCTTCTAGCTCTAAGAATGTGCACATTGCACTTTGTAGCTTTGTGCCAACAACCAAAGTTTGATGGTCTTGGAGTCGAATTGGCACTACCTACAACTTATGTGGGATAACAGGAGCGTGCTGAGAGAGAGAGAGAGAGAGAGAGAGAGAGAGAGAGAGAGAGAGAGAGAGAGAGAGAGAGAGAGAGAGAGAGAGAGAGAGAGAGAGAGAGAGAGAGAGAGAGAGAGAGAGAGAGAGAGAGAGAGAGAGAGAGAGATTGGATTATCGTCCATGGAGGTCCTATATGACCTATGGGACCAAAAACACAACATTACAACGATTCATTCTCAATGTGGGCTGATACATATCAGTTAAGGACTGAGGGTCCATCAAGAGGGTAGAGTAGGGAAAAGATAAAACAAAAACCTAAGGGTCGGCTAGGGGGAGAGCTGGTTTTGGATTTCAAAACTCCTGGATGATTGCTTTGCAACCTCGGTAGACTTCCCATTTTCCTTGCTTATGTGCTTCATGCACCTTCTTAAGCTCGCTAGCTTTACTCTTGATTTGATTCATGGTGAGTTCTTCTGAAATCGAAAGCTTGGTTTCTTTGAGAAGGCGGGATTGACGTAGAAGCTTCACCTGCTCCTCTTTGTTCATGAAAGTAAGGACACAATTCTCGGGACGCACATGGTGATGTGTATCATTGATCCAAGTGACATTTCTCTAGCTTGATGTTGACTTGATCAATAATGTTGTTGAGTTTGATGATTGCCTCTTCAAGGGTGTCCTCAACAGTGCACCACTGCAAGCGGAGCTCACCGATGTGTACCTTGAGGGCATTATCTTCTTGAAATTTTTGTTCATATATTTCCTTTGTTACACACGTATTCACTTGGGCGATGGTTGTTGAGTGAGCTTGGCTAACCTTAGCCTCAACCTCCTTTACCTTGTCGGTGGTGAGGGCAACCATAGAATTAAATTGTTCTTCTAATTTGTTGAGGCGAGATTTGAGTTCAAAGTCTTCTTCCAAGACTCGATCAAGATTTGCTTGCGACTGTGTGATGCAATCAAGTTTGCTAGGGGCTGCTGGCACTGTTGCAAGGCTCGGTTATGTTTTGGTGGGGTTCTTTGGGGTAGTCATCCCTTTGCTTGAGGAGGTAGAAAGGAAGGAACCACTCACTGATTTGAAACTTCCAAAGGCAAAACCTCAAAACTTCAACCTTTGAAAATGCTCAAAAGCTCAAAAGCTTCATGTGCCCTCAAAGCATACTGTTGCGTACTACCTGAAGAGCGCCGATGCACAGAGCCAAAACCAAGTCCATAGCCTCGCAGGGCAGAGACAGATGATGCCGAGTACTACCTGAAGAGCGTCGATGCATAGAGCCAAAACCAGGAACGCCTCCTAGGGCAGAGACACAATGTCGATGTTAAGGGGGCTAAGCTAAAGCTTAACGCCTCCCCCAGGGCAGCCCTTCGCCCAGGGGGGGCTGGGGAGAATCGTTGATGGGCCTTGCTCTGTGCTAGGGTTACGAGAGAGAGAGAGAGAGAGAGAGAGAGAGAGAGAGAGAGAGAGAGAGAGAGAGAGAGAGAGAGAGAGAGAGAGAGAGAGAGAGAGAGAGAGAGAGAGAGAGGTCTCGAATAGGGCTTGCCAAAAATATTTTTTCTAATTAGAGAAACTCTAAAATAAACAAGGACACAATAAAACTCTTTTGGATTTTAAGTCAAAATTTGAAGAATTGATGGAATTTAAACTAAAACTGGCAAAATTTTGTCGATCTTCTTTAAGGAAACCTTGGCATCTAGCCTAGAATTTGTAATTTTAATGATAAACATACGCTAAACCCTGGTTTATCACAAACATTGGGAATCTCAAAAAGGCCCAAAATGGAAGGACATGACTGATGTAGAAAATTTGAATATGATCACTCTCTCACCACTCCGAGGACATGCTATGCCAAGAGAGGAGGGGCACACCTGTTAAAAATCTGCTAGACTCTCGCATGGGACATCGATGTGTGTTTATTTAAAAAATCCCTTCAATTTGAACCATGCTTTCACAATTGTATTAAGTAAGCTATTAAATAAGAGTACATTACAACCAGACCCACCAAGAGGGTTTACAAGAACCATTTCGTTTTACTAGATCCTCTATAAAGACTTTGACACTACATTATCACCATATGGACTCTCCAACTTTACACAAATTGTACTACATCAAAAGAACTTAGACAAGTTTATGGAAATGGATCTCTTGCTACAATTGAAGTTTTTATCATAAATCGAAGGAAGAGACTTGCTACCTGTTACCTGTCACCATCTGAAACACACAAAAGTTCATCAATACTTGGCATTTATTGGGAAGATATGTGTCAACGACCCCCTTCCTTGTTATCAGTGTCAAAAATTACAACAAAAACAAACAACGTAGCACATATCAACAAGTACTATGTTAACGATTGAGTCATTATTGATTACAGTGTCTACATCTTCTAATTTCAAAAAAAAAAAACCATGGATAGCATCTCCTTTGTATTTTGGACCAATTTTCAAAAGTCCAATTCATTGCCATCTCACGTGAGACCCCCACATAGGGATTAACACTCTTTTAACTAACTTGAAATGATTTAAAATCTGTGAGTAGCGCAAGCAATACACTATGCTTTGCCCAGTATACCATGCAATAACTGCATGTGTGTGTGTGTGTGTGTGTGTGTGTGTGTGTGTGTGTGTGTTTAGTAACAAGTGTGCTGGCGATAAGGCGAACTACTGCACCCAATACTATAATGCGTAGTGGTGTTGCAAAAGAGTCCAAGTGACTCATTTATATATGAGACAGTAGACCCATAGAGTGGGGCCTACTGTTTCATCAACTTGATGATATTATTTTTATTCGCCTTAGTTCGAGGCCATTCATTTTTATTAAGAGATTGAATAATGGTATTTAGTATTGTATGCCTTAGAAACCCATTGTGCATAAATTTGCTCATTAGTTTAGAGATTTCTTCAAATGCAATGAAAGAATCACTAGAAGAGTACATAATAAGGTATAGAATTCCTAATCAAGTATTAGGCACGTTTTTATATGGGCGATTACTATTCTCTTTGATAAATTCAATTGTAGTAAATTCAAATTTATCTCTTTTCCAACTATGTTGTAAAGTCCCCTGTAAATGGTTTAAGTAACTTAATTTTTTAATGTAAGATAAGGTGTACTAGTTGTGAAGGGTTCCCCATCTAATGTAATAATGGTGTCATAAGTATCTTCTATTTTAAGCACATCTAAGGGATAGATGTTACTAAACTTCTTTTTAAAACATTTATTGTTTAAACTGAGAATATCGTCCATATATCTTGGAGTGTGTATAAATTGTGTAAGTTTTTTATGTGTCTCAGAGTAATGTATTTGTTTGATATACCATTTGTATTCAAAGTAAGCTAAATAAAGGTTACATAGTACTGGTGAATAGGAGAATCCCATAGGAATCTCTTTTTGTTGTTTAAAACAGTTTGTTCCAAGTTGGATAAAACTATTGTTGAGTAGCCAATGAAGGTGAATTATCGAACCACTTTGATTAAAATGTAGAGGGGTATCGTCTGTACATTTTTAAACCCGAGTTTGTTCTTTGATAAGAGAGATAGCAAAATAAAGGTTTTTTGCTTTATTTCTAAAGGCAAGATCAATCAGCTCTTCTAAGATCAAGAGCAAGCCATAAGGTCCAAAAATAGGAATGTTTTCGTAGCATTGTGTAATGTCTGCCGTATAGACATGTGTAATATGTTCAGGGAGGTTTAGAAATAGTTTGGTACTATCCTTAATTAACTAGAATGGATTGTAATTGATCCCCCAAAAAATTGCGAGTGGTTTTTTGTTTAGTTGCACTGTGGAGTTCTAGTTCAATTAAGATCAAATTAAGACATTTGGTCATGCAGTTCGTAATTTAAGTATAGATTCCATTGGAGGCATATGAGATCCATCTAAACTTATGTTTATGTGTTTTGTAAGTGGGAAAAAGTAAAGGTAGTTTTTGCTATCCGTATTGTAACCAATTTCTTGAAGTTGAAATGTAAGTAGGTTCCCTGTATCTACTGGGTTAAGGGCAGAAATGGAGAATTCATCCCCATTCAATCTTTCTAGTGTAGCTAGACGCACCAGTTGTTTACAAATAATTGAAGCTGTGTTGTCAACCTTGTCTAGTCCCACAATAAAGAATTTAGATGCTAGATATCTGATTTTTATGATTAAATTAAGAGTAAACCAAGTAGTGTTCGTACTAAGCCATTGTGGGTTCATGTTCCCTACTTTGTTTGAAAAGTTTTGAAAAAGTAGTTGACAAAGGGAGTGGATCTTCACGGACTCCAATTGAAATTTAGTAACCAAGTCAGTTCAGCAGTTAAGAAGGGCAGCAAAATCTAAGTGAGAGTTGAGTGGTGGTAAGAGAATATGATTCAATCCTTTGTTCAGTAATGTGCGAATCTCATGATCCTCGCATATGTCTAAGTTTGAAGTAGAGATGTGTGAGCCAAATTTTTCAAATTGTGATATACAGTCTGTATAGTCAACACAATTACAGGTAGGGATGTCGTGTAATCTTAAAAAGTCAGTATTGAAAACCAAATTTTTAGTGGATATGTGTATTTCCATCCAAACAAAACAGAATCAAGTAGACAAGTGCTACCAAAGTGTTGATGAAATATATCCATAAAAATGGACTTAGGTGTGTCTAATTCTAGAATTTTGTTAACAAAAAGACAATGCACAAAAATTTGGCTCTGAGCCTCCTTCTTTTTATTCAAGATCTTTGTTTGGTGGACACAGCGGGCTGACATGCAAAACGTTGATAGACACAAAACTTTATTGTACTCACTCATTTTTTCAAAAGAAATGGTGTAAATCTACTAATGAGGATTCTTAGTTGTAATATATTCTATCATTCCCTCTTAGCCTCTCTGAGCCTACAAACCATGTAAGTGGCCGAATGGACGAATGGCCATGGGAAAGTCTCCCTAGCTCTTAAGTCAAAACCCTTAGTTTTGTAAAATACACAATCACTATCTTTGCAAGTAATTGGACATCGATTGTGAGAGCTCTTTGTTGCTACAAACTGTAATCCACCTTTCTCCTTGTCTGGTAATTAGAATTCGATTCCAAATAGCACATTGTGTTCCTTGTCTCTTGCTCTACAATCTAAGTGCAATCATTCTCAATTTTGCTAATAATGGTTCACGATGTCTTGTTTGTGAGCTAAATGCATTGATTTGAGGTGTTAAATGGTTGTTTGTTGATGTTTTGACCTTGGAAAAGTGTTTCTCTGCCTAAGGGGGACCTTTCCGTGTAGTTCTATTTCAATTTTCTATACATTTTTTTGGATGGATGTGATTTATGTACCTTCCTAGATGGCTGCAAAACTTGGTAATAATGTGCCCTTAGGTGTTGTAATACCTCTCCTTAAGTTTTATTGCATTCTGAATTCGTTTGGATGTCGAAAAGGCGTGATGACCTAGAGCGGTGAGATCGGATATAGACTGATTTTCTGACTAGGAAGTGGTTTATTTGGTTTTATAGTAGTATGAATAGTCCTCTAAGTTCACTTTGGTGAGATTGACACTCTCATTAAATCTCCGTGCCCCATCCCAAGTCGCTTCCTTGCATATTGACATTATGTTAGTAACAAAAAGATATGTTGCAGACGTCCGTCGCGGCGACCCGCTAACATTGGCGCCGCTGCCAAGGAAGTTGATCCTTAGGTGGTGAGTGATTTAGTTGTACGCAAAATCCCTTCCAAAGATTTTGAAACCCATTTCGTTTACACATAGACAGTAAAGCAGCTAGACGTAGGTTTAGTGCTTAGTAGAGATTGGAGTTGAGGACCAGCCAGTGCTACTCCTTAAGAGCAAAGAAAGTTGTGAGTGAAGTACAAAAGATTATTTCGTTCTTTGATTTTTCCATGCTTAAAAGGACCGTTTCACCATACATTTTGTTGTCGTTTCTGTATTGCAAAATTCATTCATGTTGTGCATCTATTTTAGTTCATAGGAGTAGGTTAAGTAACAAATTCCACCATCAATTGGGGCCAAAAGGATCATGGTAAAAACTGTCCAAAACCATATTTTGGTGCCCAAGACCATAACTCTAAAACGTTGTAAAATTGATGGTCAGAGCTTCAAAGTTGAACTAAACTCAACAAAACTTGGCAAAAGGGGATATACAAGTTTGTTGGAGACAGACTGTGCAGATTTCTTCCAGTTTTCCTTTCCAACATGGATTGCAACCCATGTACCTTTTAGACCAAGTGAGCAGAAATTGTCTCCTTTTCTTAGAATTGACTCTCAGACATCAGAATCTTGAGTTTGTCCAGAAATAGGGTGCTAAAAGAGCATCCAAATCAAGAAACTGGGTTAAGCAAAGCAAAAGCCGTGAAAATTGAGAAAACTAAAAAAATTAAACTTTTATTTGTCCAAATTCAAACAGGGGTGAGAATTGGGTTCAACTAAAAGCAAGGAACCAGCATGACAAAAATTCATAACCAGATGTTGCCAAACATGGATCACAATCCATGTACCTAGTTGAGAATTGTAAAGGAAATTTGATCAGTGCACTCCTGAGAACTAAGGGAACAACGTTTCTCAAAGGGTCCTGCGCAAAAAAGTGTAAAAACCTGATCAAAATACCAAAAAAGGAGTTGTTTGCAAAAAACTGCAAACCAAACAAAAAATCTTGCTTTTGGCATGCAAAAAGTGGGTCAAATCCAAAAAGATTTGGGGAAGAGCATCACCACACCCTCTGTCACAAACTCACCAAAGATCATGCCAAAATCATGCCAGACATGGATCGCGATCCATGTACCTTTTGGGAAATTTGAGCTGATATTTGACAGGTAGAAATGTGATAAGAATTGTAGTACTTGTTCCTAAAACACTATTATCAGAAAAGGTCAAAGGTGGGCGAAAAGGGCATAAGACAGATCCAAGGGAAAAACCATTGGAGTAGACCCTAAAATTGACTTTTGGTTGACCTAAAAAAGTCCAAATACTACAAAAAACCTAAAGCTGACATCAAGGAGCCAAGAGGAAGCTGTGTGTTAAGTTACAGTTCAATCTGGCACTAAGGTACATGGATCGTGATCCATGTTCCTCTGACACAAATTGATACAAAATTTGCACCATAGCTAAGGAATAGCTCAGGGACTCTACTGATCATATCAAAACTGAATTAGGATCTCCAAATTCAAGCCAAAAGTCCAAAAGTGTGAAGCATTTTGAGCAAGTGACATAATTGATCTGATTCTAAAATCCAAAAATCCATTTTAAATATTCTAGTACCAAATGGCCTACTAATCATGCTGATTCTATTGGTACCAAGAAAATTAAATTTGGCTTCCCAACATGGATCGCGATCCATGTTCCCCTCAGTCAGCATAAGAGTAGAATTTGACCACAGAGAGAGATAGTCCCCAGGAACCTGGTGGCTTTTTCAAAATTGAA
Organism: Adiantum capillus-veneris; assembly: GCF_014529385.1. Lineage (NCBI taxonomy): Eukaryota > Viridiplantae > Streptophyta > Polypodiopsida > Polypodiales > Pteridaceae > Adiantum > Adiantum capillus-veneris. The sequence continues at coordinate 71,376,982 of NC_140938.1, read as the reverse complement.
ATTGGACCTAAATTATTGATGTTGTGAGTAAAATTGTGGAGCATTGAAAAACCTAGTTAAATTTTGTCGATTGAAAGCTCAAACTAACAAGAACAACTGTAAACTCATAGCTATCAAGCATTTTTGGCAGTGGCAAGTGCTAGAGAATATGACCCAACAAGTAAGATCAAAACGGGGAATTCAAGATAGCTAATGAGGTAACTGGATTTGGATTTTGCAATATGGATTCTTCATGTATTTGTGATCATGAATATTGTACCAGAATAAGAATCCCAGCATTATAAACGAAGTGAGCAATCACTTAACTGAAGGTAGCTTGAATCAAAGACCAGTGCACACTTAGAAGCCATTGTAGAGGAAAACTTTTCTAACACCTCATCATAAAGATCATACACCCTAATGATTGAGGAATCCAGCAAGTTGAACCCTGAGGAAGAAACTTCCATGGGGGTAGGTCCTTCACAACCTGCATCTGATGTAAAATTATTTTATTTAAAGTTTCAATTTGAAAATGTGCTTAAGGCCAAAATCTATAAGAATGGAATGGACCGCTACTATGTTAAGTTGGAAAACAAGACAAGTGAGTTCAAGGACCTTGTAGATGTGGATTATGATGGAGACAGATACTTTGACAGAGAGGGAATGATGTACCTAGTGGTTCACAACCCCTTTATTGTGGACAAATGGGAATGAATGGCACCAAGGACAAGGTAGATGAAGAGCTAGCAGATGAACCACCCAAAATGGATAAGCAAAATGTGGTGCTTAGACGCACCAACAAGATAGAGAGGCTTAATACAGACAAGAATTATGTGGGGCTATATAAATTCATAATGGAGAACAAACACTCTATTATAGATGTGATGAACCTTGCATCAAGGAGTTGACTGACCGCAAAAACTATACATCTTTACTTACATAGAGGGAAGAAGTATTCAGGTGGTCATAATGGATAAGTATGGTAAAAAATACTTTCCTATGTATCATATGGAGCTAGAGAAAAATACATATTTTGGAGGAACTCTCCGCCAATACTATGTAAATTTAAAAGAAGTGAAAACCACAACTACTCACACGAGACCAAAAACTAGTAATGTAAGTCCAGTAAGAACCAGAGTGGAAGATTCTTTTGGACATCAATGATTTCCGAACATAGGGCCTATGGGATCAACGGAGTCTAGGGCTTCTATGAACACACAAAGGGGTAGTGCAGCATCTGACCTGACTTACACAACTAGAATCCCTCCGACTAATTAATACATGAGATTGAAGAGAACAACTTGATGAACATATGGTGGATATGATACCAATTATAGTGCCAAGGGGAGAATATGAACCTAGAGAGAACACATCAGGAGGACGAGGGGTGGTGAGGATGGTTGCGAAGTCCATATGCATGCGATCATCTCAAGTGAGAAAATGTTAACCCAAAAGGTATAGTGGATCGGAGATCCGTATGCTCATGTTTCAATATTCAAACGAGTGTTGAGGGCGGAACAGGTAACCGATTTTCATACACAATATGAAGGATTTGGGTTGACCCTAGAAGGAACGGCTTTGATTTGGTTTCAACCTTTAAACATCTTGGAATTCTTAAGTAGCAAGAAACTTCTCCGAGAATTCGATGAGGAGAGAAATTAAGCATAATATTGTCTCCTAGACCTATGCATATAGACAAAAGGAGAAGAAAAAGGTGAAGGAAGCCTCGCTACGATTTAAGCAATACATAGAAAGATGCCTTAATGCTAAAAAACTACCTTAGGACAAGAGACTATCGGTCCTTTTCATAGAAGAATTGCAAAATGACAGTATGACTTGCACTTAAAGGCATGTGTTACTTTTGAGTAAGTCACAAAAGAGGTGTTGTATTTAGTAGACAATTGCAAGGCATATGGAGAGGTGACAAAAGACACAGACCAAGGGATGAGTAGCACCTCTTCAACCACTAGTGAATCCACAATGAAACTAGGCGGGAAAAACCCAACTATGCCGGATGTTGATCAAATGATTGAGGAAGTGATCAGAAGGATAAACCAAGGAAATAGGATGAACCCAAACACACGACAATAGTCCACCAAAAAATGTGACACTTATGAGGGAGATAATCCAACTCAGTGGTGCAACCTCCAATAGAGGCAAGGAGTAAACATACCGCGTGTACTGAAGTGGTGTGCTACTGAACAAAAATGGACAAACCATGAAACCGATGAATGTTTCTATAATAAAAACTATGTAAGAGAAAGACAATAGGGGCCACATGTGTTAGGAAATAAGATGTAGCTAAATAGATAATTGAGTAGATTACTTAATGGAGAGAGACAAATTTACATACACGAGATTATAGAGTAGAGAGAGAGAGAGAGTACACACGATATACGTGGTTCACCCAATGTGGGCTACGTCCACGGGAAAGCAGCCACTCAATGGCTTTAGTACTTCAAAACAAGAAGTAGTTTACAAAGGGATTATACCCTTAATGGAGCTCCCGCCTTGCTTCACTCTCACCACCTCACACTCACCTTGTTGCATCAACTTCACACTATGAAATGTGTGTAGAAACGGCCTCCTTTTATAGGCCAAAAGGGTTGCCCTCTCTTATGAGAGGCAGCCATGTGTAGCCGCCCTTGTGTGAATAAGTCCAAATCGTACCCTCCAATCCGCCCATGGGTGGCCGCCCTTGTGTAGACAAATCTGCTTTTGAATTCGGCCACCGGCCACCGGCCATTGACTTCTGACCACCGGCCACCGGCCAACCGACGGTTGTTTTCCGACCACTTTCCGGCCGCCGTCCGGCCATAATATTCCGGCGAGGGAAAAAAAAAGTCTCGAGGGCTTCCGCCCCCGAGGCCCCTAAAGTTGCCCCTGATTTTTAACCGTGAAAATTTTAGTTTCCGACGAGTGATTTTCCTTCACGCACGATGGCTTCTACTCATAATGGGGGCCTTACAAATGTGCGCTTTTAGGACAGCAAATTACAAGGGTAAATCAGGATCCATACTTAACAATCTCCCACTTGGACTGATCTCCAAACCAAACCTGTGACTGCTTTCCATTGTGGCTTCTTATCCTTGAATGCCGATCGAAGATGAGCAAAAGCTCAACTTCTCCTTGTTGACCACCTTTGTAAACATGTCTGCAGGATTTTTACTTGTATGCACCTTTCCTAGCTTTAGTTGTCCCTCTTCCAAAAGAGTGCGTATGAAGTGATACCTCACCTCAATGTGCTTTGTCCTTGAATGAAAGGCTGAGTTCTTCGCAAGATGGATAACGCTTTGGCTATCACTGTACAAGACACAATTGTCTTGTTTGAATCCAAGCTCTTCTGAGAATCTGTGAAGCCATAGAATTTCTTTGCTTGACTCCGTCATTGCTGCATACTCTGCTTCGGTGGTAGAAAGTGAGACCACTTTCTGCAGCTTTGAAGCCCAGCTTACTGCTGTGCCTCCAACCGTAAACACATAGCCAGTAGTGCTCCTTCGAGTATCTTTGTCACCTTCCATATCTGCATCAGCATACCCTTCTAGAAAAATATCAGTTCCTCCAAAATACAAAGCATTTGTTGTTGTCCCTTTTAGATACCTAAGTATCCACTTCACAGCTTGCCAATGCTCTTTACCTGGGTTGTCCGTGAACCTACTCAGAACTCCCACTGCATGTGCAATGTCTGGCCTTGTCCAGACCATAGCATACATTAGAGAACCTACCGCTGCAGCATATGGAACTTTAGACATATAGGCTTTCTCCTCTTGTGTCTTTGGACACATAGCCATTACTAGTTTAAAGTGACTAGCCAAAGGTGTAGAAACTGGTTTTTCATTTTGCATTGCAAACCTTTCTAGTACCTTCTTGATGTAATCTTCTTGAGATAGCTTTATTGTCTTCTTCGTCCTATCCCTTGATATTTTCATACCAAGTATCCTCTTTGCAGCACCTAAATCTTTCATTGAAAAAGATTTAGACAGCTCCTCTTTTAGGTCTTTGATGTCCTGCATGTTAGCACTTGCAATCAACATGTCATCAACATACAACATTAGGATGATGAATTTCCCATCTCCCAAATTCTTCGTGTAGACGTAGTGATCCGAGTTGCATCTTGTGAATCCATGATCCAACATCCATCGATCAAACTTCAAGTACCATTGTCTTGATGCTTGCTTTAAACCATACAAGCTCTTCTTTAATCTGCAAACCATTTTCTCCTTACCTTTTACTTCATACCCCTTTGGTTGAAGCATGTAGATTTCCTCCTCTAAGTCACCGTGAGGGAATGCCGTATTTACATCCATTTGCTCGAGATTTAGATCATGAGCAGCCACAAGGCTTAAGACAAGCTTAATTAAGTTCATTTTTACAACAAGAGAAAATATTTCATTGAAGTCGATACCTTTCTTTTGAGAAAAACCTTTTACCACAAGCCTAGACTTGTACCTTTTCTTCCCACCTTCTTCTTCCTTCAGCTTGTACACCCATTTGTTTTGAAGTGCCCGTTTGCCTTTACGCAACTCAACCAACTCCCATGTTTGGTTGCGATGTAGTGAGTCCATCTCCGCTTGCATGCTCTTCGTCCATTCTTCTTTGATTCATGTTGCCTAGCTTGTTCGTATGATTCCGGTTCTCCAGAATCTGAGATCAAGAGATGGTTGAAGGAAGGAAAAAACCTTTCTGGAGGTCTACTTGCTCTTGTAGATCTTCGGGGAATAGATTGAGGCTCCTCATTTGGTTGACGTTGTTGCACATTGTCACTGTTTGCAGTCCTTGAGTCTTCACCGTCCTCAAGCTCCATGTACTCATCATCTGTTTCTTTTGTTTGTTTTCTTTCCATGTAATCTTTGTACATATTTGTGTTAGGAAAATAAGACGTAGCTAAATAGATTTTTGAGTAGATTACTTAATGGAGAGAGATAGATTTATATACATGAGATTATAGAGTAGGGAGAGAGAGAGAGAGAGAGAGAGAGAGAGAGAGAGAGAGAGAGAGAGAGAGAGAGAGAGTACACACGATATACGTGGTTCACCCAATGTGGGCTACGTCCACGGGAAAGCAGCCACTCAATGGCTTTAGTACTTCAAAACAAGAAGTAGTTTACAAAGGGATTATACCCTTAATGGAGCTCCCCCCTTGCTTCACTCTCACCACCTCACACTCACCTTGTTGCATCAACTTCACACTATGAAATGTGTGTAGAAATGGCCTCCTTTTATAGGCCAAAAGGGCTGCCCTCTCTTATGAGAGACAGCCATGTGTAGCCGCCCTTGTGCGAATAAGTCCAAATCAGACCCTCCAATCTGCCCATGTGTGGCCGCCCTTGAGAAGACAAGTCCGCTTTTGAATTCGGCCATCGGCCACCCGCCATTGACTTCCGACCACCGGCCATCGGCCATTGACTTCCGACCACCGGCCACCGGCCATTGACTTCCGACCACCGGCCATCGGCCATTGACTACCGGCCAACCGACCGGTTGTTTTCCGACCACTTTCCGGCCGCCGTCCGGCCATAATATTCCGGCGAAAAAGAATATTCCGGCCATTGACTACCGGCCACCGGCCAACCGACCGGTTGTTTTCCGACCACTTTCCGGCCGCCGTCCGGCCATAATATTCCGGCGAAAAAGAATATGCCTTTAAAGTTGCCCCTGATTCTTGTCCGTGAAAATTTTGGTTTCCGATGAGTGATTTTCCTTCACGCACGATGGATTCTCCTCATAATGGGGGCCTTACAAATGTGCGCTTTTACCACAGAAAATTACAAGGGTAAATCAGGCTCCATACTTAACAATCTCCCACTTGGAGACTGATCTCCAAACCAAACCTGTGACTGCTTTCCATTATGGCTTCTTATCCTTGAATGCCGATTGAAGATGAGCAAAAGCTCAACTTCTCCTTGTTGACCACCTTTGTAAACATGTCTGCAGGATTTTCACTTGTATGCACCTTTCCTAGCTTTAGTTGTCCCTCTTCCAAAAGAGTGCGTATGAAGTGATATCTCACCTCAATGTGCTTTGTCCTTGAATGAAAGGCTGAGTTCTTTGCAAGATGGATAGTGCTTTGGCTATCACTGTACAAGACACAATTGTCTTGTTTGAATCCAAGCTCTTCTAAGAATCTGTGAAGCCACAGAATTTCTTTGTTTGCCTCCGTCATTGCTACATACTCTGCTTCCGTGGTAGAAAGTGAAACCACTTTCTGCAGCTTTGAAGCCCAGCTTACTGCTGTGCCTCCAACCGTAAACACATAGCCAGTAGTGCTCCTTCGAGTATCTTTGTCACCTTCCATATCTGCATCAGCATACCCTTCTAGAAAAATATCAGTTCCTCCAAAATACAAAGCATTTGTTGTTGTCCCTTTTAGATACCTAAGTATCCACTTCACAGCTTGCCAATGCTCTTTACCTGGGTTGTCCATGAACCTACTCAGAACTCCCACTGCATGTGCAATGGCTGGCCTTGTCCAGACCATAGCATACATTAGAGAACCTACCGTTGCAGCATATGGAACTTTAGACATATAGGCTATCTCCTCTTGTGTCTTTGGACACATATCCTTCGTTAGTTTAAAGGGACCATCCAAAGGTGTAGAAACTGGTTTTGCATTTTGCATTGCAAACCTTTCTAGTACCTTCTTGATGTAATCTTCTTGAGATAGCTTTATTGTCTTCTTCGTCCTGTCCCTTGATATTTTCATTCCAAGTATCCTCTTTGCAGCACCTAAATCTTTCATTGAAAAAGATTTGGACAGCTCCATCGATCAAACTTCAAGTACCATTGTCTTGATGCTCGCTTTAAACCATACAAGCTCTTCTTTAATCTGCAAACCATTTTCTCCTTACCTTTTACTTCATACCCCTTTGGTTGAAGCATGTATATTTCCTCCTCTAAGTCACCATGAGGGAATGCCGTATTTACATCCATTTGCTCGAGATTTAAATCATGAGCAGCCACAAGGCTTAAGACAAGCCTAATTGAGTTCATTTTTACAACAGGAGAAAATATTTCATTGAAGTCCATACCTTTCTTTTGAGAAAACCCTTTTACCACAAGCCTAGACTTGTACCTTTTCTTCCCACCTTCTTCTTCCTTCAGCTTGTACACCCATTTGTTTTGAAGTGCCCGCTTGCCTTTAGGCAACTCAACCAACTCCCATGTTTGGTTGCGATGTAGTGAGTCCATCTCCACTTGCATGCTCTTCGTCCATTCTTGTTTGGATTCATGTTGCATAGCTTCTTTATATGATTGCGGATCTCCAGAATCTGAGATCAAGAGATGGTTGAAGGAAGGAACAAACCTTTCTAGAGGTCTACTTGCTCTTGTAGATCTTCGGGGAGTAGGTTGAGGCTCCTCATTTGGTTGACGTTGTTGCACATTGTCACCGTTTGCAGTCCTTGAGTCTTCACCGTCCTCAAGCTCCATGTACTCATCACCTGTTTTTTTTGTTTGTTTTCTTTCCAAGTAATCTTTGTACATATTTTGTTCGTTAAAAATTACATCCCTACTCCTTAAGATTTTATCATCTTCAGGATTCCATAGGCGATACCCAAAGTCTCCTTCTCCATAGCCAATGAAGAAACACTTTTTGGACTTTGCATCTAACTTTGATCTTAGGCTTCTATCTATGTGCATGAAAGCCTCACACCCAAACACTTTGAGAAATGCATAATTCACCGGTTTACCTGTCCATGCCTCTTCTGGAACTCCCCCATCCAATGCCGTTGAGGGTGACCGATTGATTAAGTACACATACGTACTTACAGCTTCCGCCCAAAGCTCAAGCGGTAGGCCTGCATGTAGCCGCATGCTTTGTGCTCGTTCCATGATTGTCCTGTTCATCCTTTCCGAAATCCCATTTTGTTGAGGTGTCCTTGGGGTTTTCCTTTGCCTCCGAATGCCATTGCTAGCACAAAAGCTTTCAAAAGCTTGGCTGCAATATTCGCCTCCATTGTCGGATCTGAGGCATTTAACCTTGGTACCTGTTTCATTCTCCACAAAGGCTTTCCACCTTTGAAATATGGAAAATACATTGGATTTATTCTTCATGACATAAACCCATGTTTTCCTAGTCGCATCGTCTATGAATGTTACATAGTACAATGAGCCACCAAGTGATGGTGTACTTGTAGGACCCCAAACATCAGAATGAACCAACTCAAGTTTTTTACTTTTTCTTTCATTTCTTGATTTTTGAAATTTTAACCTCTTTTGTTTACCATAAACACAATCTTCACAGAACTCTAAGTCCACTTCTTTCAAACCTGGTAGAAGCTTCGTTGTTTGAAGGATTTGCATTCCTTTGGCACTCATATGCCCAAGTCGGTAGTACCACACCGCACTGTCAACTTTTGTAGTTGCTGCACAAGTTGAAGGTTGCGTGCTAACAGTACACAAGTATAGTGTACCGACTTTTTCACCCTTGGAAACCACCAAAGATCCCTTTGAGATCTTCCACCGTTTGTTTCGGAATGCAATGTTGTGACCTTCATCGTCCAATTGTCCTGTAGAGATCAAATTTTTGCGAAGAGAAGGAACATGCCTAACATCTTTAAGCTTCCATTCATTTCCGTTAGTAGTTTTGACAGAAACTGTACCTTTGCCGACAATATCACAAGCTTCATCATCTCCCAAGTATACATACCCAAGATTACCTTTGGTGTAGTCTTGGAAATGTTGATTGTGTGGTGTCGCATGGAATGAAGCCCCGGAATCTACTATCCACGAATTAGACACATTGTCTAATGAGAGAATTAGAGCATCTTGCTCTACTTCACCTGCCACATTGGCCTCCGATGTTGGCTTGTTGTCTTGAGACTCTGTCTCCTTCTTCTTCTTGGACCAGCAATCCTTCTTGACGTGGCCCTTCTTGCCGCAGTTCCAACATTCAAGAACTGACCTTGTGCGTGACTTGCTCCGCCTTGAGCGATCACGACCCTTTTGGATTTTGAACCTCTCCTTAGGCCTTCCTCTTGTTTCCACTGACAATGCATCACTTGATGATTCTCCTGTGCTTCTCCTTTATATTTCCTCACTTAGGAGAACACCCACAACATCATCAAACTTAAGAGTATTTGTGCCAGAAGTAGAATTACTTATAGCCATCACAAGGTTGTCCCAACTATCCGGTAGAGATGATAGTATAAGGAGAGCTCGCACTTCGTCATCGAAATTCATTTTCACTGATCGAAGTTGACTTATGTTTGTGTTAAAGTCATTTAGGTGTTCTGAAACTGAACCATTCTCTGCCATCTTTAGATTGAACAAGCGCTTCATAAGAAATACCTTATTGGATCCTGATGGTTTCTCGTAGAAGTCATCAAGTGACTTCATCAAGTCCTTCGTGGTCTTCATCTCTGAAACATTGAAGGCCACCGTTGACACCAAGCTTAACCGGATTGTTCCCAGTGCCTTTCGATCAAGGACAATCCATGCTTCATCTGCCATTGTTGCGGGCTTCTTCGCAAGACCGCCTAGTGGCAAATAGAGGTCCTTCTGGTAGAGATAGTCTTTAATCTGCATCTTCCAATGTTGGTAGTTTTTGCCGTTGAACTTCTCAATCTTGAGCTTCCCTTCCCCTGCCATAACACCCACTCAATTCAAGGAATCCTTTCCTTGAGATAATTTAGCTACGAGCAAACCTTGCTCTGATACAAGTTGTTAGGAAATAAGATGTAGCTAAATAGATAATTGAGTAGATTACTTAATGGAGAAAAACAAATTTACATACATGAGATTATAGAGTAGAGAGAGAGAGAGAGTACACATGATATACGTGGTTCACCCAATGTGGGCTATGTCCACGGGAAAGCAGCCACTCAATGGCTTTAGTACTTCAAAACAAGAAGTAGTTTACAAAGGGATTATACCCTTAATGGAGCTCCCGCCTTGCTTCACTCTCACCACCTCACACTCACCTTGTTGCATCAACTTCACACTATGAAATGTGTGTAGAAATGGCTTCCTTTTATAGGCCAAAAGGGCTGCCCTCTCTTATGAGAGGCAGCCATGTGTAGCCGCCCTTGTGTGAATAAGTCCAAATCGGACCCTCCAATCCGCCCATGTGTGGCCACCCTTGTGTAGACAAATCCGCTTTTGAATTCGGCCACTGGCCACCGGCCATTGACTTTCGACCACCGACCACTGGCCATTGACTACCGGCCACTGGCCAACCGACGGTTGTTTTCCGACCACTTTCCGGCCGCCATCCAGCCATAATATTCCGGCAAAAAGGAATATTCCGGCGAGGGGAAAAAAGTCTCGGGGGCTTCCGCCCCCAAGGCCCCTAAAGTTTCCCCTGATTTTTTGCCGTGATAATTTTGGTTTACAACAATTGATTTTCCTTCACGCACGATGGCTTCTCCTCATAATGGGGGCCTTACAAATGTGCGCTTTTACCACAGCAAATTACAAGGGTAAATCAGGCTCCATATCTAACAACATGGAGGGAAATAGTTACCACCCCCTCCAAGATACCAAGTAGGAAAAAATAACGCAGTCCAAGGGCAAGAAAAACCTCAACCTGTGTTGGGCATCAACCTCTTTTAGCCCAGAAAAACAGGGCCATGGTAAGGATTTCACAACCTATAGAAGCACCTTCTGATCAGAGTATGGTCCAAGTAGTTTCATATCGAGAAAATTTAGACAATACCTATGAGAGAGGGTTTGACGGAAATGCCTATGCTTCTGAAGACACATTCCATGGATGGTTTTTGAGGAGATACAAGAATCATCATACATAGCACAATCAACAAAAAACCATTACTTGGTCAATGAAAATGTACTTATGTTCATAACAGCCCAGAACTACAAACCTAGGGGATATCCTCCTAGAACAAGACAACCGATGGGGGCTCCACAAGCTTCTCCACCACCAGTAGGACCATGCTGTGAATGCGGCGGTGATCATTGGGCAAGAATTTTTCCACACAAAGGAGATTGTATCAAACTCTTTGAGTTTTGTGAGGGATGTACAAATGACCATCTCATTCCACATTGTCCAGAAAACCTTGATAACAAAGGGAAAGCAACCATGAACAAAATTGGAATTGTATCAAGCTCCAATGGTTAGAAACAGAACCAACCATTCCTATAAATGTGATAACAAGAGCTCAAGCACATGAGGCTGCAAGGAACGCCCCAACCAGCCAAACCGAGGTAGAAAATTTATTTGTTAGAACCCGTAGGAAATCTTAGAAGGTACATCGAGACAAGATAAAAGCCAAAAGAAAGAAAAAACAGCTCTGGAAACCAAATTAGTGCAAACAAAGGAACATTTGAGATTGGAAAGAGACCTTAAGGAAAAGGGCGATGTAACAAAACCATCAATAATACTGTCGGGAGGATCTGTCTTGGTGGACAAGGTCTTTGAACCCTTGGATGCAAGATTAAAAGCTTATGATGCCCAACTAAACCCAGGAGGATAGATGGCTAACATACTCTCACCCGGGGTATGAAAAAGAGAGGTTAAAGATGTGCAAGGAGCTCATCCGGGCCGCTCATGCTCTTATGGAACCACCAGTTCCGACTGCTCCAAAAACTGAGGTGTTAATCTACGAAAAAATTCAAGAGTTAAAGGAGCGAGGGATCGAAGACGGATACCAAAAAGATTCAGTAAAGAAAACACCCTTGGATACGAGGATGGCAACCAATACAACAGGCAATGGAATGTATTCACAAGCACCTATGCTAATTCTTGAGGTAGAAGAATAATGGCGCAAGATCTGTGGGAGCATATCCGTAATAGAAAAGATGGAAGTGCAACACTTCAGTCAGCCCCTATCACATAGATCCACCTCGAACATGAGCTCTACCCAAATGATATCCGATCACTATATGGTGATGCAGGTATGGAGATATTGGAAGACAACAAATCTCAGTCTTACCTTCATTTATTGGCAACCATGAGACCAGATTAGAAGTAAAGAAAGTACCATCTCAATGGAAGGCTAATCCTAAGATGATGGATACCAAAACTCTTCATGAGCTGATGTTGTCCCTTATCCATTGTACGCTAACTCTGAGTCGGAGCTACTGCGAATATGACCTCATCTTTGGGAAGAACTGGAAAAAATTTGGAGAAAATAGGGCTAGTAATTCTTCCACCAAATGTTTCTCCAAAAACATTGAATAACCAAACCTCAAAACAAACTAGACATGAGCCAGTGCCAGTGAACAAACTAGGAGACTATTGCAAAGGAGAAGAAGGAAACACGACCTTGCCTGTGGAGTACAAAGATGTAAAATTGGTAGCGATATTGGATAGCGGAGCCCGAATAGCCACAGCCACCAAAGCAATGTGGAAAAAGTAGAGAAAGCCTGCTCTTAGGAAAACTAGAATGAAACTTCAATTAGCGGATGGGTACCTAGAGAGACCTATTGGCATTTTGGAGAAAATCGTAGTAACCTCTTGCAGAATCGCATATAAACACACATTCGCTCTTCTGAATTTTGACGAGAGCAACAATTTTGATATCATATTGGGCAAACCGTTTATGTGTCAGTTCAAAATGGTACAAAATTGGGGTTATGACTATATTTACCTAAGAAACAAGGATGTCACTACAAAGATTAGTGTCACGGACCATAGTTATAGAGATGTGGAATGAACCTTGGAGAGGAATTAAACTCCAAAACTGACCATGAAGGAGAAATACCATTTTGGCTACAAAACAAAGCTCACAATTGGACATGTGGAGCTTCTGAGGGTGGTAGTTTGAAAAAAGAGGATTGCATACATGACAAGTCAACACAAGACGAGGCATATATACCCGAGCCTTTTTTGCAAGAGATGTTCAAACCTTTTGGATGGCAGCAGATACTGGCCACTCTGGATGTGTGTGTGAATGAGGTGACCCTGACCCAATTTTGTGATGAGGAAGGATATGATATCATTCCATTCCAGATGATGAGTGTCTACCTAAGTCCAAAATTAGAAGTGGAAGTCCCTGATAGGGAGGGGGTTGCAAATTGCCGACACATAGTGGATGAGATCTCAGTAAGGGACCTTGACCAAACGGATGAGGCAGCATTCAAGGACTCCACGGATAAGATTTTAGAAGACAACACGGACGATGAACTTTCTAGTAGATCAGATCATGACATCAAACAGAAGGATCGACAAGTGATCTACTATGATTTCCCAAACCAAAATCCTCAAAGACATTGTAGCTATCTGAATAAACGCACATGAACAAATGAAACAAGACAAAAGAATATTTAGTACCTCTATTAATAGACAAACTGCAATATTTAAGGTTGGTAGAAGCAACTGATTGCCTTAAAGATGGGATATCAAAGAGGTACATGAAACCCGACTCAACCAAAACAAACTTAAAAAAGAAGAAACAAAAGCCACATACAGAGAGTATTTCTGAAAAAGCATTGAAGCTGTCCAAAAATGCGTGCAAACACAAGTACAATGAATTGAAACACACTTTGAAAGAAGTTTGGACAACGGATTTGGAAACTGATGATGAATCAAACGATGATATGTTTGATGCACCTTCCCACTACAAAAAGTATACTATTCAAGATAGAAAAATTCTAGTGCAGAAATCCAAACGAGACCCAAAGGAACTTGAAACTTCATATGATGGGCCTAAAAAATCCAAATGCATAAACTTAGCACAGCCAGGTGAGGAACCTAAACCGGCATACATTGCCACAGACCTCACATAAGAAGAAGAGAAACTTCTGATAGATAGTATAAAGATGTGTTTGCTTGGTCTTACAAAGACCTAAAGGGGATAGATCCAAAGATCTGTCAGCACACGATACCTCTTAAAAGTGACCACGCAGACAATGCTATTATACATACAATGAGACTTTTGCCAAGAAAATTAAGGACAAGATAGACAAACTAAAGGATGTTGAGCTTATGTACGAGATTTAACACACCAATTGGGTGCCCCCGATTGTGTAGTACCCAAAAAGAATGGCAAATTGTGTATCTGTGGAACCTCAAATAGGTAAATGCTTCCACCATTAGGGATGGCTATCCACTACCAATAACATACCTTGTTATTGAGAGAGTTGCGAGGAAGGAGGCCTATAGCTTTCTAAATGGGTTCTTAGGCTACAACCAGTTGACCATACATACAGAAGATCAACATAAGACAACTTTTTCAACAGAGTGGGATATATTTGCATACAGGGTAACGCCTTTCAAGTTTCGGCCTAACCAATGTACCTACCACTTTTCAAAGACATTGAGTCATGCATTCAAGGAATATCTCAGATAGGTTTTAGAGATATACATGGATGATCTTGTGTTCATTCTCACCTGAGAAGTGATCACGTAACCCACGTAGAGAAATTCTTTGAAAAGTACAGAATTTATGGTATTTTCTTAAACCCTGAAAAATGTGTCTTCATGGTAAGACAAGGTGGGCCACATCATGTCCAAAAATGGGATTTCCACTGATAAAGAAGAGATACAAATAAGTGCCACACTACCAAGACCAACAAAAATGAAAGAAGTGCAAGAATTTATGGGTCATTGCGGGGGCGCTTCATATACATGTATCTAATCGCTAAGCCTTTGTATACCCTCATTGCAAAGTTTGAGTGAAACAAAAGAATGTGAGCAGTCTTTTCACAAATTGAAGCAGTGATTAATTTTTGCACCAATTTTGCAAGCCCCTGATTGGAGCAAGATCCTTCACATTCATGTTGATGCATCAGCCTATGCAATAGGGTGGATATGTAACATTTAATGACCTAGTAACTTGTGTGTAGCGGAAAATAGCATAAACATAGTGAGCATTTCATTAGAATAGATTCCTAATGAGCATAGCAAGAGTGCTTGGATGGAGAGTGAAACAAAAATCATAACACCTATGTAGATAGGCATGAACAATACTTCAAAAGAGAGAGAGATTAAGCTATTGAGAACAAATGAGGACCAGATTTACATGGAGCCAGTCCCCCCTCCAAAAGGCTTTGTATTATAGGTTTTCCCCATCAAGAGAGACATTTTACAATACAATACTTTGTGTTCCTTCAATAACTTGCTGGTGCAATGAAGATGGAAGATTCAAGCACCATGCACACACTTATAAAACAAAACATTAATTCCCTCACGGTCTCAGAGCCAAGACCTCACACACCTTCGAAGATGGTGAGAGCTAGCGGGGTATGAGAGTAGATTGAGAGGAAGAAGGAGTATTCTTAGAAGAAAGAAGTATATCTCCTCACATAATCACTCACAAAAGCTTAGCATAGCTTAGTAACTAGCATGGTAGAGGAGATGAGCATGCATTGAAGCTTGGCTCTTGGTTGGATTTGCATCACAAAGCCAAGAGTTGTTGGTTTAGGCCTCCTTTCTCACAAGCTTGGAGTAGATGATGAGGTTTCCATTAAATCTTGAGAAGGAGAGAGAGTCTTCTTTGCTTCACACATCAAATTGTGTGAGTGTGTGTGTGTGTGATAATGCCTTAACAAAATCAGCCCCCTCTCTCTCTTGGTCAACCCCTCTTGCTTTTTACTCATGTTGACACCCATTCGACCCTGCAAAGCTTAGCCAATGATAATGAAGAAGCACAAGTGATAGCCTTGTGACATGTGTCCACTTTCCCCCTTTGTGAGAGATTTTAGAAAATTAATGCAATTAAACTCTCATTAGGTCCCTTATTTTTCTAGCCAATAGGAATCAGGCAAGCCATAAGGCTACTGAATGCTCATTGGACCCTTTGGGAGACTTTCCAATAGTCTTCTAGAGAGCTTAATTTCTATTGGTTCTTTTATCAAGAGTTTTAAAATGAATTAAAATAAATGTACTCTAGACTAATCCTCATTGGTCCACCTCTATGGCCATCCAATAGGATTTGAATGCACCCAGGGGAAAACTGGGCTAGGAAGCTGACATGTGTCCCCTATTCCCTTTGTGTAAGCGAGCTTACTAGAGTGTGTGTGTGTTTCTCTCTCATCCCCAACTAAAAGGGATCTCCCCTTCTATCTAGGGATATGTGAAGACTTTTTGGTCTTCACATAAGCATTCAATATTACCTAGGGTTTGACCATTGGATCTAATCTTTGAATTTGAAACCTTAACATTTTGGAAGTCTAATGGGATGAACCTTAGGGTCTTTGAAGCCCATTGTTTGCACATTGCTCTTTTGCATATGGCCCCCTCTTTGGATCCCTATTTTCCCTCCTTTGGATCCCTTATGTGGCCGGTTTGCCAGCTTAACCACTATTCTCGCTTTTTCTCCCCTTGTACTTTCCTATAATAGATGATCAGCTTAACATGAGAAAAACATTTAGGAGAGTTAGATATTAGTTATTGTGAAATTACCTCCCTCTTGAAATCATAGTCGTACTTGACTGTGGGGTAGAGAATATAAAGCCTATTCATTAGCCCTTTGTCTAGCGGGTAGAAAATCCCTATCTTACCCTACGACATCGTTCCAGAATGGATGACTAATCCATTTGGTGCTTGAGAGCTTAATCTGCCGTAAGCATAGCTGCGCATTAGTCCTATCAATCTTGCATAGTAGGGTGAAAAACTCTACTTGGTGTTTGGAAGATGTCGTCTCCACAAACTTGAACCTAAGCATGCATACTAGTGACGAAGGAAATTTGGAATGGCGGCCTCTACACCAAAACAAACTCCATTGCGCCACAAGGGAAATGAAATGAGGGCACCACCTAGTCTTGGAAGCGTGGACTAGGACCGCTACACAAAGAGAGAGAGAGAGAGAGAGAGAGAGAGAGAGAGAGAGAGAGAGAGAGAGAGAGAGAGAGATCACTATGAATGAAGCATTAACCGTAGTGTGTGTACAAGGAATGGATGACTTCAAACACTCCCAACACAAATAGCATATAGATTACCAAACAATCACTCAAGGATTAGCCAAGATCACATCAAGCACTCTCACACGCATATAAAACATTTCTCTTAATTAACATAAGTAAGAGGAGGAGAGGTTACTAGCATGAAACAATTTGCACTCTAGGATGTGCAAGAATAGAGTGAATGAATGAGCTTATGGGCTCATGGTGAGTGATACAAAGGCTCAATGGGGCTGAGGGAGGCTTGAAATTACAAAGGGGAAGGCCTCTTTATATAGGAAAGAGAGTGATTAGGAGTGAGGTTAAGATCCAAGTGTAATTTGTACAAATGAAGCTTGATTAGGGACATTCAACCAATGAAGAAGCTCCTTCCAAGTGATTTGTTGACCAATTAGCTCCATCATCACTTGTGTTGTCTTCACTCCTTCCTCCATAGCTTGAGTCCAAGAGCTTCCTTATTTTAAAATGTAAAGAATCTATATAAAATCAATACATATCTAGTAATAATAGAAAGGGGTTGAATGAGAACTTATGAATTACAACAAGATTAAGCATGAATTGAGAGGTGATTAGAAGAGGAACTTTGATGGGTTTTTGAGCTTGAGAGAGAGGAGGAAGGAGAGGAGGGTGAGAAGACTAATGGCTGATTTTAGAGAAGGTCTCAATGTGGAAAAGGAAGGGTGTGTGTGTGTAAAGGTAGAGGGGGTGGTCTCCACCACAGTTGAAAAAACTGGCATCCACCATTTTGGCCATATCTCCTAGACCGTAGATGCAAAAATTATAAAACAAATATGGCCAGAATATCCAACTCATCAGCTACAACTTTGATGAAGACAACTTTTCTTGGATCAGAGTGGAAGTATTTTTTTAAAATTCAGCAAAATCATGTGTCTGGTTTCTTCCTTTACCAAGTCTTCCACTTGGGTCCCATTTGTTTGAATCATCATATGGCTCCAAAGCCATGATGATATGAGCCACTCATGACCCTTGAATCATGGGTGCATGGCTCCACAACCACATCATATCTTTTCTTTTCACATTTACATATTTTCCCTTCCCTTTACCACTAGGTTCTCCCTTTACCTTTCACCTCCGGTGAACTAGTCAAGAAAAAATCAATTTTTTTTAAATTTTTCCAAGAGGTTGTTCTCACTCTTTCTTTTATTGTAAACCTCTAGAAGCAAGGAAAACCAACAAAATATGATAAACAAAAATTTGTGATAGGCTCGGATCACTAGTTAATATTTGTGCACAATAAAGAAAAAGAGAGTCTCATAAAACAGAAACTTTGTTCCTTTTAAACATTTGTACATTTGCTTACTCTAGGGAAGAATTGTAAGCATTGACAAGGTTTAGGTTATCCCTTAATTGTATGCCTTGCATCCATCTAGCATCTTTAAAAGCATTAGGAAGAGAATGGTTCTAGGAGGGCCTCTTTATTTGGCAGTTTAAGGAAGTCAAACCTTTTGTATTAAGAAAGTAATCAAAGGATAGCTTTTGAATTCAAACAGGCAAAACGGCTAGTTTATTTGAACTCAAAGTTTCCCCCCAAAATGGAATTTAAAATCTAGCGGGTAAAACCATATCATGTAGCATATCTATGGAAAGTGATCAATGCATAGATTGTAGATCTATCATCTCCGCTTAGATCAGAGATCATATGTGGGAGTTATGGAAGACCAAAAGTAATAAAAGTTTCCATCTCCTTTTTGGGGGGAAAAGTGCATACTTTGACCACTGTAACACATCTCTTACACACCCATTGCACACATGGCATATATCTATTCGTCAAAATGTTAATCACGTCCATAAGCTCATGACAAATAAAGAGGCCCTCCTACATCCCATCCTCTTTCTAATGGATAGTTATTAAACTTAATAAGATACCATCAAATAATCTTACCGCCTCTCAATACCTTGTCTCATGTCGGAGAATGGACTTGGGCTGTAGCACCTCTTCTTGGTCCTCGATCTCCATTGGGTCTTCAATAGTTGGTTCTTGAGGTGGCTCTCCTTTGTAAGTCTTTAGTAGGATCACATGAAAAGCATTGTGTATGAGCCAATGACTAGGCAACTTGAGTTGATAGGTCATGTCATTGATTGGTTTAAGAATCTGAAAGGGACCATAGTACATTTTTGCTAACGTAGCATAGTACTTTTGGTATCCCATAGGATTCTCGCCCGTCGTGTGCCTTAATCGAGCCTAGCCTTGGGAAATTTAAGCAATACCCAATCATTTTCTTTAAAGGCTTGGGCTCTTCTGTGCTTATCAGCAACATCCTTTTGACTTTGCTGTGAGATAGAGATAGCATCCTTAATCTTTTAGGAAGATTCTTGTAGGTCTCGGCTATACTCATCTGCAGCGAAGATCTTCCCATGTACTTTAAGTAGAAGGGGACTTTTGGATCTTTCCTCAATTACCTGAAAAGGTGCTTTTCTCGTGGACGTATGTATAGTGTTATTGTAGGCATACTCCACTAAGGGTAAGTACTTCTGCCATTGGGATCTTTGATCTACTTCCATTACATAGGCTTTTAGTACATCGAAATTCTTAGGTTAGCTATTTCACTTTGGCTATCCGTTTGTGGGTGATAGGCCGAAGAGAAGGTTAGCCTTGTCCCTATATTCTCAAAGAGACCCTTCCATAAATTACTCATCATTCTAAGATCTCTGTCTGACACTATGGACATCGGCAAGCCATGGTACTTGAAGATTTGTGATATGAAGAGGGTTGCCATTTGATGGGCTTTGATAGTCTTTTTGACAAGTATAAAATGACCTTGTTTACTGAACCTGTCTACTATCATCCATATTCCCATGGATAGACTTAGGAAATCCAAAGATAAAATCCATGGATATGCTCTCCCTTGCTGAATTAGGTATTGGCAAAGGTTGATGCAATCCAGGTTGCTTCCCTCTATCAAATTTTGTCTTTTGGCATACCACACATTTAGAAACATACTCTTGTATGCTTGCTTTCATGGCAGGCCAATATAAATATGTTTCAATCCCTTTTAGGGTAGACTGAATCCCTCTATGCCCCACATAAGGAGGAGCATGAGATTCATACATTACTTTCTCACGTATTGGGTTAGTAAAGTAAATGGTTCCTCTTTCTTCCCTAGTTCAAGGGCTGAAATCACATCTCTAAATTTGGGAGCAATAGCGTACTCATATATCATAGAAGATAGATCATTGTGAGTTGCTATGGAAACCACATTCACTCTCGCCTGTCTTGAGAGTGCATAAGCTACTTGATTATTCTTGTCAGCAATGTGAGCAATATAAAAATGAAATTGCAAATAAAAATTTTCCCACCTCATTTGTTTGTCAAAGACCTTGGTCTGCGTCATGAAGTACTTAAGGCTTTGGTGATCCGTCCGCAGAATGAAAGGAGTCCCTAGTAAATAGTGCTTCCATGAGTCTAAAGGCATGTAGAACTACAAGGAGTTCCTTTTTGTATATGCCTAGACCTTGCTCAACAGGTTCGAGCCTTTGAATTTCATAGGCTATGGTGTGCCCTTGTTGGAGCAAAACAGCTCCAAGGCAATCACTACAAGCGTCACATTGGACCTCAAATGGCTTTGAGAGATCCGGTAGTGTAAAGTTGAGAGATAAGCTTTCCAAAAGCATTGTTCTCTTTTGCAGACCATGTATACCTAACATTTTTCTTTGTTAGGTCATGTAATGGTCCCGCGATTTGTGAGAACTTTTCTATGAAGCATCTATAGTATGCACACATACCTAAAAAGCTTCTTGCTTCATGTAGATTCCTAGGATTAGGCCATTCTTTTATTACCTCTAGCTTGGATGGATCCATTTGGATGCCATCTTGAGAAATAATGTGACCTAATACTGAATATCTTTTAAGAAAAACTCACTTTTCTTTCGATTAATATAAAGTTTATTCTCTCATAAGACTTGAAATATTACTTGGAGGTGTTGTTTGTGTTTGTTAGTGAATTAGAGTAGATGATTATATAATCAAAGAACATTCCAGTAAAGGTTCGGTGAGGCCTGAATAGCTTCTCCATCAAGCGGTTGAATGTGGCTGGTGCATTGGTCAAGCCAAAAGGCATGACAATGTATTCATAAAGACCAAACATAGTGCGAAATGCGGTCTTTACAATGTCTTGATCAACTATCCTTATTTGATGGTAGCCACTTTTTAGGTCAACCCTACTGAAGTAGGTCAACCCTTGTAGCTTATCAAATAGGTCTTCTACCCGTGGAACGGGAAACCTATTCTTGACAGTGCTCCTATTTAGTGCTCTATAGTCAACACAAATACGATATGTGCCATCTTTCCTTTACACTAATAACACGGGTGAACAAAATGGAGATTATCTAGGCCTAACCATTCCCTTCTAAACTAACTCATGCCCTTGCCGCATAATCTCCTCTTGTTGAGCTTTAAAAACTCTAAAAGGAGGTTTAGGCGGTGAACTTCCTAGAAGAAGTTCAATTGCATGGTCATCATTGCCTTGTTTAGGAGGTAGCTCACAAGGGATGTCATCAATAAAAACATCTTGAAATCCCTTGAGAAAATTGGATAACTCTAATTCCTTGTGACTGTTTATATTTTCTTTTGCTAAAGCATTAGGTTCATTTTGAGAATCTTTAACAAAAATCATGTACAAGGAAATAGAGCTCTTTATTGACTTATTAAAAGCTTGCATATGTACAATGGTCATGGTGTTATCCAACTCCTTAGCATCTATGTACATATCTTTTTCCCTGAACCTAAAGTAGATTTTTCTTTCTAAGGAATTTAACATTGGTAGCCATGCGATCAAACCATGGTGCCCCTAGGATTACATCCTTGTGCTTGAGAGGAGAGATAAATAACTCCTCTTTGTCCACATAGCTTTGGACATGGAGCCTCAATTTCCCTATTAAGGGAGAGATTGAAGCTTCTTGCCCCTTGAAAGCACCATCGGTGGGTGGGACATCTCCCATCTCATAGGCTTGGATGCCTAGCTTGGTGGCCAACTCTGTGATATGAAATTGTGAATAGAACCAAGGTCAAAGAGAATAAAAGAATCATGTTCTCTTAACTTTATCAAAGCATGCATAGAGGAGATCCTTTGTGGTGAGCTTTCTCTTCTTGAATTTTGACCAAGGTAGCTCTAGGAGACTTGTTTCATGTATTCTTGTGGAGGCAAGCACGATAAGCATGCCCTTGCTCCCCAAACTTGAAACAACGGTTATCTTTACGATAACTCTCAAGCTCTTCAAGAGAGAGCTTATTTTTGCCTTTATAAACTCCCTTCTCCTTAGATTTGTTGTTGTTGGCATTGCCTTTAGGAGACTTTTGGACATTGTCCTTCCCCTTAGGCTCATTGCTACGGTCCTTGTTCTCCATGGGCTTTAGATTTCTCTTAGACCCTTGTTGGAAATTAATTTGTGAAGCCACCATAGTGTGTTATATGACCGCAGATAAGGTGCGTGGCCTTTGAGAGTTGACATACTATGCCATATCTTCAGTTAGACCCGCCAAAGCTAAGCTTTAATGGTAACTTTTCACTTAGGTGTAGGTTTTAGTGACTACCTTGTATTTTTAGGTTTAAGTTTCAATGGTAATCTCGCAATTAGGGATAAGTGCTAAGAGTATCTATGCATCATTAAATTAAGCTTCAAAGATAGGTTTGCACTCTTAAGCTAAGCTTTATGATAGCTTTGCACTTAGGAAAAGCTTTCAAAGACAAGCTTGCAATTTAGGGTTTAGCTTCCATAGTGACCTTGTGTGATTAGGGTTAAGCTTCCATGGAAACCTTGTCTCATCAAAGAGAGAAAGGTTTAGTCTCATTATGGTAATCAAGCTTAGGGTTTTCATTTGTCTTTATGGTAGGAAGAATGTATGGTTATAATCCTGTCTTTCCAAGATTTAATGGAAAGCTCTAGATTCCCATTTTATCCCCAAAGCGAGCTTTAATGGAAAGCATGAAGACTCATAAATTTTAGTCAAAAAATCGTTTGTATTTTCTAAATAAACTTGGCTGGTAGATAATTAATAAAAGTAGGAATTAAGGTTGATAATGAATGAACCTAGAAATTACCAACTAGGAGTTAAAAAGGAATCTCGAGAGGTGATAGGGATAGCCCATTGCAAAACATAGATTTAATTAGGAGTTTTGAAGATTGTCTGGAAATGACCGGAAACCAATATGGATCTTCTTGGGGTCAATTTGATTGAAAGACTGGCCATTTGAGAGGATTCTCTTGGGGAACTTTACGGAGATTGGCCCTTTTCGGCTAGGACACCGTAACCGGCAAGTTGTTATACCTAGGTCATTCATGCCCGAGGGATAAGGGATGAATGGGTTTGTTTTATTTTTTCCAGACCGGGTGAAGTACCCGTGGTTTCTTATTGGAAAACGACCATAATCCGGGTATGGCCTGATGCCAATAGTTGGATGAGAAGGTCATACTCAGGGAGGATGATGTGAATTTAATTAAGAAAATTTGTTCGATTTGGTTGCTTAAAAAGGAGCTGAAAAGGCTAGGAATATAGGGGCTATCCTGTGTATCTGTCACCAGATGGTGCTATATCTCTCGAAATAAAATTCATAGTAAGGAATGATTAAATTACTTGATGAACCTTTCCCAAACCACTTAATTCTAAGAAATATTGTGAAGATGCTGTCATTTTGATGGCTTGTAACCAATTATCTTGGTCCTGAATGGGGAGGCAAGATGAATTGGTTGAAACTAAATGTGTTGCATGATTAGTTAGTTAGGAAACTAGTTACAAGCTAATTATAGAAGATAAAGGAAAGGAAATGAATTAAAAGTTTCTAAATAAAGATCTAGTGGAAACAACCAGATGAATTTTCCTGAACGAGGGTATGTTGTCTGATGATGTCTGATAGATTGATGTCTTCCTGATTTTGTAGTAGTTAAGTACTACCTTGGAAAGGGATTTTCATGAAATGGTTCAGTGGGTGGGCAGATCCGGAGAGTCAGATGGCCGGATGTTGAATAAAAATTTAATGTTAAATGCTAGGACTATGCGGGATAAAAACGGGTAAGCGAGAACGAGCGAGACTAGGTAGGATTACAAGATCCCTCCTCTTAGGGGAAAGCGGTGACTGCAGTGCCTGCTTGTCATGAAAAAGGGGTTATCACCATGAACCAAGGGAGAACAAGAAAGCAAGAGTAGATCCTCAAGTTAAAGATCAAGAGAATCAAAACTAAGGACCACGATTTTGGGTGTGGGTGGCTGAAATATGCCAAGGACGGATTAAATTATGATAAGCGGATAGATTTGTCAAATTGATGGGATTTACCCCCTTGGGTTGGCATTTGAGATAGTCCAGAGTTCTATTTGGGTGTCGATCCCAAGTGGGAGGGATACCTACAGATAGATCTACGTCATTCCCTAGAGCAGTCTGGAAGACTGGGTGAGTAGGGTCGAGTCTGGGTATGGCCCTCATAAGTGGTATTAGAGCCTAATTTTGAATCTTGGACCTTGGAATTTAGAATTCTGGATTTAAGATTAATACATGAGGGAAAAACAACTCAGTCTATTCTACACCCAAATTTCGATAATATGTTACAAAATGAAGTCTTGATGTTCCAATAAATTATTCAAAAAATTTCAAGATGGCTTGGGATCTGCCAGAAGAAATTGAGCGGATTATCTATGAGAGGATGGAAACTGCTACGCTAGAGCGAAGGCTCGCTATGCTGGAGCTCTTATTTCCAGAAACCTATACTTGTCCCTGGGATTTAAGCAAGTGGGAAGTGTGAGTAAAGTTGGAAATGAACGATATAGAAATTTGTGAAAGAATAGGTAATGCACTCGTGTGAAGACGCATGGAAGTGGCATAAAAGAATGAAGATGCATGCACTTGTGCGAAGACACTTGAAAGTGGCATGGATGAAACTTTTATTGATCTTTACTTGTAATTCTCCGTTAAGCTTAGTAATAAGGAGCAAGATTGGGTAAAGTAGCTACCACATGAAGAATTAATTTTTGGGACATTGACTGGAATATAATTTTGAGTAATAATGAATAAATCCAATAAGTTCTTGTGATTAGCCATAGATAAATCTTTAAGTATATATACCAAGACTCGTTTTGAAATTACTGATGGCTTGGAATTCAAGAAGAAGATAGTCTTGAAAGAATGGGGATAGCCGAACCAGAGAACACGTTAGTCATGTTGAGACACCTTATTGAACTTTTCTCTCCTAAGGAAAGTTCCATTTCTACTAAGAAATGGAGAACATGTGGGTCGAATGGAGTTACACGGTTAACCCTATGGAGACACGTACAACTATTGAATAATTTCTGGATAGCAATGATGAGAGAAAGCTGGGATTGGGACCAAACAGATATGGTATGGTCCAATCTTATTTCTAGATTTTGAAAGTAAACTTCTACTTATAGAATCTAATTTTCCTCATGAAAATATGTTTATTTATCCAAGCTAGAATTCTGTCTCAGAATTGTGCTAGTCTCTCTTGCTAAATAAAGAATATGATATTGCAGATAGTAACCATGCCACCCCGTTGAAAGCTCAGAGAACGAGTTTCCCCTACTATTGTGCCGATAACTGGCCCTGAAAGACCTGTAAATCCTTTAGAGGAAGTGTCACTTGATGTTCCAATAACCTTTATACCTAGAACCACCACTGTTGATGCTACTCCTCACCTAGCCTCAATTTATTCCAAGATAGATCTCAGGTCATGTTACTACCAGGTCAGGATCAAGGAGGGAGACATTCCCAAGACTGCCTTCAACACCAAGTTTGGGTATTACAATTTTACAGTTAGGCCTTTTGGTCTAACTAACACCCCTGCTACTTTTAATCGCGTGGTGACAGATCTCTTCATGAAGAATTGAGAAGTATTTGTTTTGGTCTTCACGGATGACATTTGGTTTATTCACAAGCCAAGAAGATCATAAACAATATTTATGACAATGTCTTAGAAAGCAATTGAACCTGTTTTGAAGCTTCCAAAATTTTTGATAAGGTTTTTGAAGTTCCAGTAGCAAATGTCAAGTCCCCTATAAATAGGAGGGATTCTATAGCAAGAAGTTTACCCCGTAGCCTATGAATCTTGAGGGCTTAGGATCCCCAAGAAAAACTATCCAACGCATGTTGTAACCACTTCTCTTTTAGCGTTATAATCCCTTTGCGATATGTAAGTTCTTAATGTTTTGATTATAAGATGAATACATTTTTCCAACAATATGTAAGCTCGTGATGCTGTAATTTTTGGAAAAAGAAGATCAATCCAACCTTCTACTTTCAAGTTCTTGTAGTGCAATGAGAAGTTATTGTTGTGCATTTGACAAATAGAAAAGACAGTAAATGATATGTCCTTAAAAATTCACAAGGAATCAAGATGGGAAAGTGCAATAGATAAGCTCATAAATATTGCAAACATTTAAACTCCGAAGAAGAATAAGAAAACAAACTTATGAGTTAGCCAAGAACTCAAAGTTGGAATCTTTACTCATGACTATCATAGACAGAAGACCCTTTACTGAAATTATATATCTATAAAATTTGCACTAAATAGAGATGTTCTTAAGAATTTAATTAAAGAGGAGAGTCTGACATTTCAAGACAAGGAAGTACGGACAATACTCAAATTTTTCAAAAAAGGGTTATTTCTTCAAAGCCAAAAAGGATTACAAAGGAGGCAGGAAGTAATTACGAGAGAGGCAAGAAAAGTTATAGCTCATCAAGATCCTATAATATATGGTCACATAACCAAGTATCGCAAGCACCACAAATATTAGGACGCTCACCCTTTGGAATGCTTCTACTAGAAATAGCTTGAGCAATTTCTCGGGTATGAGCTCAGAAAAGAAAAGGATCTCTAAGAGGAAGACTCCAGATGGTATCAAGGCAAATCTTGGAATGGGGAATAAACTGCACAAACAAGAACAACCTTGCGGAGAACCCATGATCTCGTGTCCTTTTGATGCAGTAGCATCGAGGGCCAAGTCCCAGAGCCTTTGTAACCATAGCAAGCCGGGTATTGTTGCGGAAATGGTTTCTACCCCAGAGAGTCACTCTTGTGAGATGTCGCCATGTCTTCCATATCGTCTGGCCGACATAAGAATTTGACTGAGGAAAGAGGATATCTTTGTATCGCTCTAAGAACTGTCGTTTAACTGCCTCATTTGCACTCTGCAAGTGAGAGATGCATACAGAAAGAACCAAGTCTTCTTGCCAAGATTCCATCAGATAAGAAAATGACTAAGTTACAAGAGAGTGAAGATTGAAAAAATAAGAGGATAACAAGTGCTGATAAAGAAGGTATTACCAGTAGCTTATAAAGAGAAAGTAGCGTATTGAAGAAGCCACAGACGCGATGACTTATCCAAGAAGATAGCTTATTAAGAAGGATTCCCATGACTCCAATATTATAGTAGCAGATTTTTGGGGATGAAGGAGTGTAAGAGAGAAGTCAAGTTGAAAGTGTTAACAAGAAGTTAAGTCGCAAGACGTATCCAAGAAGCTTCATCAATTATGTATTTTTATTCGAGTTGAAGACAGCTCTTTCTTTTTTTTGTTGGGGAGAGATGCTGTCTTCAATAGACTCAAAGACCTCTTGAACAGCACAACCTGTCCTCATCAACCCTGACTAACTTCACTCCTTAGCTCTTCTTTACCCGAGGGAGTTCAACAAGAAATTTAGGTGGAACCCTATTTTAGACCTCTTCTGCAAGAGATTCAGGCTTAGAACCCGAGGGAACACTTAGCTGACTATACCTTAGCAGATGGTATTCTTTACTATCTGGAAAGATTCAGCCCCTAGATATTCCTCAGATGAAGTGGGAATGTTTGAGTATGGACTTTGTCACTAGTCTTCCAAAGACAACTGGAAACTATGATTCTATTTTTGTCATAGTAGATAAGCTCACTAAGGTGGCTCATCTAATTCCAGTCAAGCAGACAACCACCGCCAACATCACAACCCAAGTATTTATCAAAGAGTTAGTAAGATTACATGGAATCCCTGCAAGAATCATCAGTGATCAGGATGCCAAATTTACTTCTAAGTTTTGGCATCCATGTGTCAATCTCTGGTACCTAACTGAATCTCAGCTCAGCATATCCTCCGGAGACTGATGGTCAAACTGAGCAAGTGAATCAATTCATTGAAGATATGCTTCAACCATACTGCAACCAGTAGCCCCCGCAATGGATCAAGTTTCTTCCCCTAGTTGAGTTTGCTTATAAATCTTCTCACCATCGTAGCCTTGGAGTGTCACCCTTTAAAACCTTGTATGGTGAAAAATGTTTAGTCCCTCTTCGATTAGCCGACCCAGCTCTTCATGTTCCTGCCACTATGTCTACCCTGGAAGAGATGAATCATCAACTTCTAGTCATTAGAGACAACCTGAAGAGAGCTAGTGATAGGCAGAAGAGCTACACTGACCTTCACCGCTCCGCTAGAAGCTTTAGCGAAGGTGAACAAGTTTTCCTCAGAGTCAAACCCAAACGCATCTCCTTAAAGCTAGGGAAATTCCGTAAGCTTGCATTCAGATATAGTGGACCTTTTTGAATCAAATCAATATCTCCCTTTTGTCCAAACCCTAGATCATATTTTTGGTTGGTTCTTCGGAACAACTTATAATTATTCTCAAGATATCGATGGCACTTTTGATGTAATTTTTATGCGGATGTAATCAATCGTCATATTTATAGAATTCAAGTATCTCTAATCAGTCAATTCTTTTTAGATTTAAATCGTCTATGATGTTTTACAAGTTTAATTGTTATGATATGTGAAATATATGATTACCAAGTGAAAGATGAGGCAGTAAGCTATAGACATAAGAGAAATAAGGATGGAGGAAATAAACTGGGTACATAAGGGAGGAGATATTGCAAGATAAATTGAAAGATCAGTAGGAAATCCTTTAACTGTCAAGAACATGGTATAAGTTAAATGATATCAATAGAGAAATGAGTCAACGCTCAAAATGAAAAAAGTTAAAGTCTAAGTAAGAATGGTAAGATTTTTACAAAGCGTATTAAGGCTAGATAGAGAGCGAAGTGAAGAAATGATCTTCAGACCTCACAAGAGAAACACAATCCGGTCACACCAAAGGAAAAATACCTAGTTAAGTAAGATCATATTCAGTAATTAAAGTAACCCCGAGTCACTAAGACTTCTTTATGATTAAGAATTTTGAGTCAATGCTAAAAATGAAAGAGAAGTGTATTATTCAAGGTCCTTACCAGCTTCATTGTCATTTAATCTAAATATCCTAAAGTTACTGACCATCTTCAATCATAAGTTGACCGAAGATTGAGTCTAACTACTCTCTAAAGCATGTCCCGAGCTGAGAACAACTCTTTCCTTTTGTTGGGGAGTTTGTAAGGTCCCTCCCTAAACCCTAGAGCCATTCAGAACTTTTTTAGCCTAGAAAATAATTTAGAAAAAGCAAGACCGACAAAGAATTCATGCGGACAATGAGACTTTACTCCGGAATGAAATGACAAGGATATTTCGGATAAGAACTTACGTCATCCCTATATTTTTCCAAAACGATTAAGATTGTTTTTATACTTCTTCGTCAAAAGCCGCGTGGGAACTGATCTAGATTGAGAACTGGGAGAAAAAGAGACTAACTTGATTGAAAGATAAAGTTAAGAGATAAGAATTAAAAAGAAAATTGGGGTCCAATAGGAATTAAGAAGAGAATTGGGTTCCACTAGCAATTGAGAAGAGAATTGGGGTCCAATAGGAGTTGAGAAGAGAATACCCACCATTTCCTATATAAGCACCCCCTCTCCTTTGTAATTTTACACACCATATTTCTAAGCTACTTTCATAATTTCCATACTCAAGACTATGCTTAAGTAAATCAAGGTTTCCATTAAACCTTGCTCTTGCTCTCTCCCTCTCTTGAAGGCCAAACCCTTGAGGGTTTTGTGACGAAGCTCCTCTCTCCTTCCTCTTCATCCTAAATCCCTTTCTTTCATCCTTAAGCCTCACATCTCTTCAAGAAGGACTTCAATCCCACTCCCCTCTTGTTTAGACGAGGTAATCTTCATTTCTAGTAAGATTAATTAACCCATGTGTTTTAATACTAGAAAGGTTTATGTGCATCATTTTAGGTTTAAGCTTTAATAGTAACCTTGGAATTAGGGTTGAGTATTAATGGTAGTTATGCATTATCAAGTTAATCTTTAAAGGTAGGTTTGCATCCTTAAACTAAGCTTTAATGGTAGCTTTGCACTTGATATAATCTTTAGTGACTACCTTGTATTTTAGGTTTAAGCTTTAATGAAAACCTCGCAATTAGGGTTAAGTGATAAGAGTATCTATGCATCATAAAGTTAAGCTTCAAAAGTAGATTTTCACTCGTAAGCTAAGCTTTAATAGTAACTTTGCACATAGGTGTAATCTTTAGTGACTACCTTGTATTTTAGGTTTAAGCTTTAATGGAAACCTGGCAATTAGGGTTAAGTGATAAGAGTATATATGCATCATAAAGTTAAGCTTCAAAAGTAGATTTTCACTCGTAAGCTAAGCTTTAATGGTAACTCTGCACTTAGGTGTAAGATTTAATGACTACCTTGTATTTTTAGGTTTAAGCTTTAATGGTAACCTCGCAATTAGGGTTAATTGCTAAGAGTATCTATGCATCATTAATTTAAGCTTCAAAGGTAGGTTTGCACTCGTAAGCTAAGCTTTAATGGTAACTTTGCACTTAGGTGTAAGCTTTAGTGACTACCTTGTATTTCTAGGTTTAAGCTTTAATGGTAACCTCACAATTAAGGCTAAGTGCTAAGAGTATGTATGCATCATTAAGTTAAGATTCAAAGGTAAGTGTGCACTCTTAAGCTAAGCTTTAATGGTAACTTTGCAGTTAGGAAAAGCTTTGAAAGAGAATCTTGCAATTTAGGGTTTAGCTTCCATGGTGAGCTTGTGTGATTAGGGTTAAGCTTCCATGGAAACCTTGTCTCATTAAAGAGAGAAAGGTTTAGTATTATGGTAATCAAGCTTAGGGTTTGCATTTCTCTTTACGGTAGGAAGAATACTCTCTTTCCAGGGTTTAATGGAAAGCTCTAGATTCCCATTTTATCCCCAAAACGAGCTTTAATGGAAAGCTCGAAGACTCATAAATTATAGGACGACCTTCTAGCTTTCTAAAATGGAAATCTAGGCACCATAAGAAAAGAGTTTTTGTCTAAACTCGATAGAACTAATTCAATTTTTGGTATTGAAGAGTATTTCTAAAGTTGGCAATTTCAAGTTTGTTTGCAAATACGGGATGGGCGAGATAGGGGATAACTTTGCGGAAGTGATCTCCGTGTTGTTGGAACGGAAAACTCTACAAGCTTTTGGAGATACCCCATGGATGGAAAAAGATTGCAAAAACCTGGGAATCGTACAAAACGGGGATTGAACTTAAAAAGTTGGCATTTTCAAAGAGACATTAACCATCAAATGCCTATGGCAAAAAATCGTTTGTATTTTCTAAATAAACTTGGCTGGTAGATAATTAATGAAAGTAGGAATTAAGGTTGATAAATGAATAAACCTAGAAATTACCAACTAGGAGTTAAAAAGAATCTCAAGAGGTGATAGGGATAGTCCATTGCAAAACATAGATTTAACTAGGAGTTTTGAAGATTGTCTGGAAATGACCGAAAACCACGATGGATCTTCTTGGGGTCAATTTGATTGAAAGGCCGGCCCATTGAGAGGATTCTCTTGGGGAACTCTACGGAGATTAACCCTTTTCGGCTAGGGTAGCATAACCAAAAAGTTGTTATACCTAAGTCATTCATGCCCGAGGGATAAGGGATGAATGGGTTTGTTTTATTTTTGCCAGGTCGGGTGAAGTATCCGACGTTTCTTATTGGAAAACGGCCATAATCCGGGTATGGTCTGATGCGAATAGTTGGATGAGAAGGTCATACTCAGAGAGGATGATGTGAATTTAATTAAGAAATTTGTTCAATTTGGTTGCTTAAAAAGGAACTGGAAAGGCTAGGAGAATAGGGGCTATCCTCTGCATCTATCACCAGATAGTGCTATACCTCTTGAAATAAAATTCTTAGGAAGGAATGATTAAATTACTTGATGAGCCTTTCCCAAACCACTTAATTTTGGGAAATATTATGAGGGTGCTGTCATTTTGATGGCTTGTAACTGATTATCTTGGTCCTGAATGGGGAGGAAAGATGAATTGGTTGAAACTAAATGTGTTGCATGATTAGTTAGGAAACTAGTTACAAGCTAATTAAAATGGAAGCACCTTCACAATATTTCCCAAAATTAAATGGTTCGAGAAAGGCTCATCAAGTAATTTAATGAGGTATAGCACCATCTGTCACCAAATGGTGCTATACCTCTTGAAATAAAATTCTTAGGAAGGTGATTAAATTACTTGATGAGCCTTTCCCAAACCACTTAATTTTGGGAAATATTGTGAAGGTGCTGCCATTTTGATGGCTTGTAACTGATTATTTTGGTCCTGAATGGGGAGGCAAGATGAATTGGTTGAAACTAAATGTGTTGCATGATTAGCTAGGAAACTAGTTACAAGCTAACTATAACAGATAAAGGAAAGGAAATGAATTAAAAGTTTCTAAATAAAGATCTAGTGGGAACAACTAGATGAATTTCCTTGAACGAGGATATGCAACAGATTGCATGCTACTTGTTGTCTGATGATGTCTGATAGACTACTGTCTTCCTGATTTTGTAGTAGTTAAGTACTACCTCGGGAAGGGATTTTCAATAAATGGTTCGATGGGTGGGTGGATTTGGAGAGTCAGATGGTCGGATGTTGAATTTAATGTTAAACGCTAGGACTATGCGGGATAAAAAGGGGTAAGCGGGAACGAGCGAGACCAGGTAGGATTACAAGACCCTCTTCTTAGGGGAAAGCGATAACTGCTGTGCCTACTTGTCAGGAAAAAGGGATTATCGCCATGAACCAAGGGAGAACAAGAAAGCAAGAGCAGATCCTCAAGTTAAAGATCAAGAGAATCAAGACTAAGGACCATAATTTTAGGTGTGGGTGACTGAAAGATGCCAAGGACGGTTTAAATTATGATAAGTGGATAGAGTCGTCAAATTGATGGGATTTACCCCCTTGGGTTGGACTTCAAGATAGGCCGGAGTCCTGTCCGGGTATTGGTCCCAAGTGGGAGGGATACCTACAGATAGATCTACGTCATTGCATGGAGCAGTCTGGAAGACTGAGGGAGGTGAGTAGGGTCGACAAGTTTGGGTATGGCCCTCACATGAGTTATCCTTTGGGAAGGAGATGTATCGTCAAGTAGTAGATTTTTGAGCCCTTCCTACGGATACTCTTATTCTTCTTAAATTGGAGAGGCCTCTTTTGGAAGTGTCACAAGGGGGCATCCTAGGTACTCTCTCTTCATGGTGGGGAGTTTGAAGAATCCCATGATTACGTAGCTACCGTTGCACTTCACTTTGGAGGGATGGATTTCCCATGGCTTGTTGAAGCCTAGAAGCAAGGTAGTTAACAAGCATAGGGGCATCATTAGTAGCCTTCTCATTACCAAAATCAAAGCTATCAACATTAATTTCACTCTCTTTACTATTGTCAGCCATTCTAACAACTTTTAGGTGTAATATTTTTAGGTGTACTTTGGCACTTCAAGCCCTAGTTGTTGCTTCTCTTAACCCCTTTAGAAAAGCACTCAGGCTATTATACCCGTGGCTTGAATATCATTAATTGCAAGGAATAGAAGAGAGGGTCTTTCAACACCAAAATAGTATCGTCTCCTGTCAGGCTTCTAAGAGATCAATAGTGATTAAGCTGTAGGCAAGCCCTGTAGGAATCCACTATTAAGACCATAGCTCTCGATGGTGATGCCCTGTTATCTGCACAAAGGCAGGCACACTGCAAGGCTGAAAAATTTCTATTCTACTGACTCAATTTCAATTAATAATACAAACCATTTATAGCTAGCTTGAGGACCTCCCTTCTTGAGCAAGAAAAGAGAAACCTTGTGCTCTAATGCCAATGTAACATTGAATGACCTAGTAACTTGTGTGTAGCAAAAAATAGCATAAACATAGTGAGCATTTCATTAGAATAGATTCCTAATGAGCATAGCAAGAGTGCTTGGATGGAGAGAGCAACAAAAAGCATAACTCCTAGTTAGATAGACATGAACAATACTTCAAAAGAGAGAGAGATTAAGCTATTGATAATAGTTGAGGAACGGATTTACATGGAGCAGGTCCCCCCTCCAAAAGGCTTTGTATTATAGGTTTACCACATCACAAGACACATTTTACAATACAATACTTTGTGTTCCTCCAATACTTGCTGGTGCAATAAAGATGGAAGATTCAAGCACCATGCATACACTTATAAGACACAACATTAATTCCCTCACGGTCTCATACCCACCAAGACCTCACACACCTTCGAAGATGGTGAGAGCTAGCGGGGTATGAGAGTAGATTGAGAGGAAGAAGGAGTATTCATATAGGAAAGAAGTATATCTCCTCATGTAAACACTCCTAGAAGCTTAGCATAGCTTAGTAATTAGCATGGTAGACGAGATGAGCATGCATTGAATCTTGGCTCTTGGTTGGATTTGCATCACAAAGCCAAGAGTTGTTGGTGTATGCCTGCCTTCTCACAAGCTTGGAGTAGATGATGAGCTTTCCATTAAAGCTTGAGAATGAGAGAGAGTCTTCTTTGCTTCACACGTCAAATTGTGTGTGTGTGTGTGTGATAATGCCTTGACAAAATCAGCCCCCTCTCTCTCTTGGTCTACCCCTCTTGCTTTTTACTCAAGCTGACACCCCATTGAACCGTGCAAAGCTTAGCCAATGATAATTAAGAAGCATAAGTGATAGCCTTGTGACATGTGTCCCCTTTTCCCCTTTTGTGAGAGCTTTAGAATTAATTAATGCAATTAAACTCTTATTGGACCCCTTAGTCTTCTGGCCACTAGAAATCAGGCAAGCCATTGGGCTGCTGAATGCTCATTGGACCCTTTGGGAGACTTTCCAATAGTCTTCTAGAGAGCTTAATTTTTATTGGTTCTTTTATTAAGTGTTTTAAAATGAATTAAACTAAATGTACTCTAGCTTAATTCTCATTGGTCCATCTCTATGGCCATCAAATAGGATTTGAATGCACCTTGGGGGCAACTGGGCTAGGGAGCTGCAGCACATGTGTCCCCTATTCCCTTTGTGTAAGGGGAGCTTGCTAGAGTGTGTGTGTTTCTCTCTCATCCCCTACTAAAAGGGATCACCCTCCTATCTAGGGATATGTGAATACTTTTTGGTCTTCACATAAGCATTCAATATTACCTAGAGTTTGACCATTGGATATATCCTTTGATTTTGGACCCTTAGCATTTTGGAATTCTTAATGGGCTGAACCTTAGGGTCTTTGAAGCCCATTGTTTGAACATTGTTTTTTTGCAGATGGCCCCCTCTTTGGATCCCTATTTTCTCTCCTTTGGATCCCTAATGTGGCTGGTCTGCCAGCTTAACCAATACTCTAGCTTTTTCTCCCCTGATACTTCCCCATATTAAATGATTAGTTTAACATGAGAAAATCATTTAGGAGAATTAGATATAAGTTACTATGAAAGCATATTAGCCCAGCCAGGAGAGAAGACAATGGATTTTCCCATTTGCTACTCTAGTTGGTAGCTGAACAACATGGAGAAAAATTATACCATTACCGAGAGAGAAGGTCTAGGAATGATATATGCTGTCAAAAAATTCAGACATTACCTTCTTGCAAACAAGTTTGTTGTCTTCGTAGATCACCAAGCACTGTTATATGTAGTAAACAAACCTTGCAACACTAGAAGGATTGTTTGTTGGTTTATTCTATTGCTTGAGTTTGATTTCATAATAGTCGTAAAAAGGGGACTACGCACACACGAGCAGATCATCTTTCGAGATTGTTCCATGGAGAAGCACCTGAAGGTATTGATGATGATCTTCTAGATTTGTACCTATTTAAAATCGAGATGGTTCCGAGGTGGAGTGAAGAGGTCATCCCTCTACTTACAATCGGATTATTACAGGTGGAAAGACAACCATCAATCATACATCGAACGAGAAATCTCCAGGTGTTAGTCAGACAACTGTACAAGCACGGTAAGGATGTGATTTTGAAACTATGTGTACAGTCAGATGAATACAAATACTACCTCAAAGAAGCTCATATACAACATACAGGGTTTCACAATGGAGAAACGCAAACATACCAAAGACTAAAGAGACTAGGAGTCTACTTTCAAAACATGAAAACAGCGTCCATACTTATGTAAAATCATGTGATATCTGTACAAAGAAACCTCTAGTGGAACATGCCACCCTGTTTTGAGTAGTACAAGCACCCAAATGGAGTACTCACATAACCGAGTACTTAAAAAAAAAGACCTTCCTAGAGGGATGGGGTAAGGCAAGAATGAAAACTGTAGAAGAAGAAGAAAAACATTATCTACTAATTGCAAACCAACTGTATAGGCGAGGAAAAGACGAACAATTATGATTGTGTGCTACAAAAAATGAATATTTATTTTTCCTAGAACAAGCACACTTGCACCAGCCAGGGGAACATTTCTCTGCTAATACAAATGCAAAGCTAGTACTTCACTCAGGAATATGGTGTCCAACATTGTTTAGGGATGTAGAGGCCTATGTCAAAAGATGTAATAAATGTCAACGCACAAAACCACCCCTACGGAGAGATGAAATGCCATTACGGCCAATGATGAGAGTAAGCACCTTTGCCAAATGGGGCATGGACTTTATTGGCCCCATCATACCTCCTGCATATAGGTCGCACAATACATCATAGTAACAACAGATTATATGACCAAATTTACAAAAGCAAAGGCAATACAGAAAAACAATGCATGGACTATGGCTCTGGACTATGACTCGGTTTTTTTTAAACATATCTTTACCAGATATGGTCTACCCATTCAAATAGTGAGTGATAGAGGAACACACTTTGTGAATAACATCATTGAAAACTTACTTGACAAATTCATGGTGATCCATCACAAATCAACACCCTTTCACACACAAGCTAACGGACAAGCCGAGAGTACCAATAATATGCAAAATACTCACCAAAATAATGAGTGACTCAAGAAATGATTGGGATCAAAAGCAACATTCTGCATTATGGGCTTACAGGGTAGCTTTTAAAACTTCCATCGGAACCACTCCTTTTAACCTTGTGTTTGACCTTAATGAAATTCTACCCATGGAATTATTCATTAACACATTACGAGTCGCAACACAATTAGGATGGATGGGGCAAGAACTATCAAAGAGACTAGACATTCTGGAGCAATTAGATGAAACCAAAGTGAAAGCGGTATCCGGTATATATGCTCAAAAAAGACAAATAAAAGCTTTCCATGATCAACATGTGATTAGCAAGGAGTTTCAAAAAGAGGATTACATTTTGGTGTATACCCTAAAACAACACTCCAAAAAACTCAAAAAGTGAGGGATGGGGCCTTTTGTAATACATTATACATCACAAAGTGGCGTCATCAAGCTTGTAAAACATTGGCAGGTGAGAAGATGCCTAATTGGATGATTGTTTTTGCAGGTTAAAGAAATATCTTCTTTCGCTGACACCAGAAGAACTCCAAACAATACATGCAACAGATTAGCAAAGAAGTTGAGCCCATGATATTTAGGAACAGGCACAGTAAGAAGCCAAGATCAAAATATTAAAGCAAAAGGAGCAAGAAAACCTTCAAAGAAATGGCCAACAGAACAACTGTACCAATTTCCCACCAATGGCATCCATACAAACCGAGTCAACATGGTTAGGTGGCATAGATCTACACATTATGTTGCAACTTGATGATGGTACCACCGAGCATGCATTGGTGGACAATGGGGCAAGAGAAAATGTTGTCAACTACTCTACTTTCATGAAATTAACAAAGGAACCTCTGACGCAAAATACTATGGGGTTCAAAGTGGCAAACAAAGGAACATTGAACAGCTTGGGACATGTAAATTTACCAATAGCTGTTGATGGAACAATTTATCCTCATCATCAGTTTCATGTGGTAGAGGATACAGATCTTAACAAAGCAGTTATTCTGGGAGTGTCATGGATGCGCACCAATCAAGCCACACCAAATTAACAGGATAATACCTTGCAACTCATGCTAGATGACAAATATTTTACCACACCATTTGTACAATCAGACTACATATGGGAACCTCTCCAATCAACACCTACTCCAATCCAGCGATGTTCTCAAACAGTGGTCAGGAAAATATGGGTTAAAAGGTCCATTATGCAAAAACATTTGTTCATCAAAATGTACACCTAAATTGTGAAAACTACACCTCACCTTTAATTTGGCCAAAAGTTGTCATAAAACGTTTTTTTATAAAAAATTAGAGCTACTTAAAAAAAGACAGCCGAATACTACAAAAAAAACTTCAATTTTTTGTACTAAAGTCAATAAAGAAAGTTTTTTGAGACAAAAAACATACAAATATTTCGAAAAAATTACACAACATTCCACTAGAAAAACATTTACATCCTTGAAAGGTTACAAGTGAAGATTCAAGGCTTTCAATTACAATCCTTGAACTGTTTCCATCAAAATGTTTCTGATTTGTTGATGAAGATGACTAGACTTCTTCAAGGTGAAACCATAAACACAAATTTCCACATCCTCCAAGTTTAGATTATCGATACGCCATTTACTACTTTCCTTTTTCTTCTTCGTAGTCACCTTGATCACTCCAGGATAGTACCTACTACTGGTAATTGCATCTTCTCCAACCGCTTTGTACCATGAACATCAATCGAATGAATACATTGATTTTCTTCATAGATCTTGATGACTTCCGTTATCCAAAATGGACATCCACTCTCATCATCTGATGCTAACACAACAATCATGACACCCACAGCAAACTCATTAACATTCGCATCCCACATCTCTTTCTCTTTTTGTCGTCTCTGTTTTTTGTCTTGCACCATCATAAGCTTCTCAAGTCTCTCCGTGCACCAATCGCTCCAACTCCTCTGTTAATTGAGTCCCTTGATTTGCACCCTCTATAACATTATCGTTATGTTTGATTGATGCACATGCCAAAAGAATGGATCCAAGTTTATGACTTCACCTGTGTCACTTTCAATTCCCTCAATTAACTGCTTTTGCTCCTCAAAAAATCTAAACCACCACCCCATCGAGCATGCTGGAAAGTATACATGTGATGCTTGTAGTACTATGTCTTTGATTTTAGCTAAGCACTGCAGATAATTGATGCTTCAAATCTCCTTTAGAGCTTTTTCCGATTCATTTGTTGATCCTAATAACATGTATCTAGATGGCACAATTTGATGTTTTGGAACAAAAGGTATGAATTTTAAACCATCAGTAGGATGCATGATTCTGTGTTAGAATACTTCTTGCACCAAAGTTGAGTTTCACCATCTTTCTTCTTCATCTTGAATTGACGTTGAAAACTATGATCATTTAGTTGTACAAAGGATGATGTACCTAAATCTCCACCAATGGAAAACTCACGAAAATTATATGTTCCTTTAAGAATATGTACTTTCGGTTGAGGTTCGTAAGATTCTCTAAGGACTTCACAAATTTCAGGAAGGTCAAATACAAATTTCTTTGCCACCTTCACTGAAAATCTACTCAACATTTGTTCAATTTGATTGTGAGTATGCCCCACTAATAAAAGACCAATTTTGAACTTCTTAAAAACCTCTTTTTTCACTAGCACGCTTTAAGTAAGCTATCAACACTTGATTCTTGTTTTCTCGAGCTGTGTTTTCAAGCTGCACGTATAATGTTCTTGGTAATTCTCCTTCCACTCATTCAAAATATTTTGGATCACAGTGACTGTGAGGTTTGGATTGTTATGTAGATTAGGTAAGTTGATAAAAACTTTGGATGTCATGACACCATTGAAGATAAGTGCTCCAACCACATGTAGCTGCACAAAATTTTATTCTTTGAGATTTTTTGGAGCACGTAAAAATTGAGGTAGTAAAGTCTTCTTCTGATCCATCCCATCAATGACCAATCCCAAGTATTGATCTTTGTGCTTTAGACACTTTTTTCTATGCATTGCTAGCTTTTGTTGCTTTGCGCTTTGTTGTTCTCGGTGGATTTTGAGTGCAAGTTGAAAAGAGCAATATTAGTTATTGAATTGAATGATCCAAAAAATATATTTGAACTTCAAAATGCAGATCAAGCTTACCTTTTTGGTCTGATGTTTTGACAGTGTCTCGCTTTGCTTTTAATTCATCACAAATTTGACACACATCCATTCTTGTTT
The DNA here is from genome assembly GCF_014529385.1 of Adiantum capillus-veneris. Classification (NCBI taxonomy): domain Eukaryota; kingdom Viridiplantae; phylum Streptophyta; class Polypodiopsida; order Polypodiales; family Pteridaceae; genus Adiantum; species Adiantum capillus-veneris. The sequence goes on along the minus strand of NC_140938.1, from coordinate 71,336,911 downwards.
TTTTGGGAATCTTTACATGGGAGAAGTGTTTTCTCCAAACTCTTAAAACTGAGCAAAGAGACAGAATTGGCATGTTCCATTTCTTGAGGGTTTCAACATAAAAATTGTAAACCTCTATCTTTGTAAAGCTATTTAGTAAGTGTGTAAACTTACAGTTCAAAATATTTTCGCCATTGTAATCCACAAATACATCCAACCAATTCTTTAAATATGACAGCTCTGCAGTATCACGTGTTGTGTATGAGCACTGCATAACCTCCTCTCCAAATCTTGAAGGTGCTTTTTTTTTTTTGCATACGCTCATTGCTCAAGCAAAAAACTTATACAAACATCTTCTACATACAATTTCATCCAAAATTGTATACTTTCATCCTAAAACACCAGTATGAAGCACTTTTCTTTTAGAAATAAAGCAATTAGCTTATGAATTTACTAGGGGAAGTGCTTTGTACTTGTATTCTAGAATACAAGTGTTACACTTGATCTTTACTTTCTAGTTGCAAAGATTTTTTTAAATGATGTTTGAAGTTGAGTGAACATTTTTAAAACAATTCATCTTTGCAGTTCTTGTCACTTTTTTTATTCTTGACTTATTTTTGGCTAGACATTTTGTCAAGCTTTTGTTGAGTTTCAAGACAATCTCTACAACATGAAAGGTGGTTCCGAAGGTGATTCAAAAGTTTAACGATTCAGTTGAAAGTGGAGACCAGTGATGACAATGACTCAAATGGTGGTAGAGATGTTGAAGAGATTCATAAATAGTTGAACATGAAGAATAGAGAGCCTCTTTTCTCTAGTCTTGGTGCTCCTAGTTCTGCTCCTGGTGACTCTGATTTCAACATTGTCCATGAGAGGAACAAAAGGTTTAACATGGTTGATGAGAGACCTCTCATCTTGCTTATTGATAGAATTGATCACCCACCACTTGTCCTAATTACTCAGAGAAGACCTTTGAAAGTTTGTTTCATAATTCCTGCTCATGTAAGTAATCTGAAGTTGCAGATGAAAGAAAAACCAACCACCAATGTTCTTCCATTGCTTGTTCTCCTTGATCCGAAGACTTGCCCATATAAAGCATCCTTTTTTAAGTCAAAAATTGAGAGTTACAAGTACTTTGTTCTTGGTGGAACACACTCTCTTGCTTCCAAGAAAGAGCTTTATGCAGAGTATCCATTTGTTGAGAGCTACAATACAATTTTAACATGGGTTTATGTAGGTCTTTCTGATGAGGATGCTAAAACATTGGCATGGGATCATAATTTTGATTGAGAAATACGACTTTCCATGTCATTTCTTTAGAAGATACGATGTTTTCAATGAGTGGGTCAATCATTTAAGTCAAGGTAAAAAGATAGATGAAGCTTTCAAGGTGAGACTCTATGAACAAGTAGGACTTGCAACAAAGAAGTCGAAGAAGGGTGAAAGAAGTGCTAAGTATAATATTCAAGGATATGATAACTTTTTTCAATTGGCTTTTTGTGATGGTGACCTTTGGGAGCATCAAGAAGATATTTTCAATCTTTGGGAAGAAGGAAAAATTAAGGGCCAAAGAGTGAAGCTTCCTACTACACCACAAAGAGCAAAAGGTGGTAGTGAAGAAGCCTTAAAACCCATTCCCAAAGAGATGAAGATTACTCCTTGGCATTCACTGCAAGGAATCCAAGAGAAACATATCATTCTTCCTATTCTTACTCGATTCAAAGGAGGTGCATTGTCTCTTGATGAGATGTCTAAAGAGTTTGAAAAGTAAGTTTCAATAAAATTCTTTCGTTACATTGTTTTTTTGTTATTTGCCTAAATTCTTTGTTTTTCTCTAGACAAAGACATTTCTTTACATGCAACACATTATGATTGAAAAGCTTAATTGTAAACATTAGACCAAAGTGCAAACTCATCATCAAACTACAAGTCACCACTCTGCATTGGAGTGTTTTATTTTTCTTTTTAAAAATGCGGTAAGTGTTTGATTGTTTAAGTATTTTTTATTTTGAAATACAATTAATTCATTCTAGTTTAAGTTTGAAACAACCATCTTGTGTTCACATCTTTGTATTTCAAAATACAAACATTGTGTTCTCATCCATTTAAACAACGATGTAATATTTTGAAAGTATTCGAGAATACATGATAGTGTTTTTTTTTTCTGTTGTTTTGTATCTTTTACAGAATGGTACTTCAAGAGGCCCAATTAAAAGCATTCCTCAAGAATTTGAAAAACATTTAGGACGAGCTAGAGCTGAGAGAAGAAGACTTGAGGATGCTCAAAACATTGTTAGCACTCTTGACATTTGTACATTTATTTTGGATGATGTTACTACATTGCCTGCCCAATACTTTGTGTTTGAAGGCAAAGTTGAGAACATGGAGAGCTTTGTTCCCAAACGCCACTACACTCTTGGAGTTGCAAATGCTCCTTATGGATTCAAATCACCTCATTCTATAAATGATGATGTTAAATATGGTCTTACTACTTACAAAAAGGTCATAGAAGCTTTCAAAAAAGTCACAATCACTGAATCTTGGGTGCTAGTATTCTTTCATGCTCATGATCAAATTTCTACTGAAAAGGCCTTTGCAGATAACTCCATGATCCATCAATTATGCATTTAGTAAGTTAGATAGTTCATAATTTTTTAAGCTTTTTTTTTGCATGATGATAATATAGTTTTGTCTTTTTGACAGGACAAAACCTAACATAAAAGGCTATCAATTGGATAGGTTATCCTTTGCTGCAGAGTTTTCTACCGTAGGATTTTTTTCCCCTTTCGTCTTTGTTGTAAAGGTAGCTTCAACTTTGCTTCAAAACCAAATCGCACAAATATTTTTGATAGACCAGGGGTGTGCAAAAAACTTCGAGATCTTTCTGGTGATTCTAATGAGATCATGAATCCCTATCAAACGCCACAACTATGGATGATGGATTTTATTGATCTTCTCTCAATGGAAGGAGAATGGATTTTAGATCTTTTTGCAAGAACATGTACTACTCAATTTTAAAATTTATATATTGATGTTATTTGTTTTGATAAAGATATGTAAATTTTTGTATATTTGTTGATATAGGGACAACTATATTGAGTGCTTTGAAGAAAGGATGAAATGTTGTTGCCGTTGAAATGGATCCTTTACAAGTAAGATTCATTCAGCAACGTGTTACTGCACTCAAGGAGTTGCCAGATCAATTTCAAGAAGTTGGTATGAAAAACATGGCAACACATCCAAGGGTTGTGGATGCATCAGGCGAACCACGACCTCCCTTTGGACCAGACAAAGGAATGCAGTTTGTTGATTTGGAAACTTATGAGGAGCCAAATGTGGTGGATATAGAAGATGGGAGCGATCATGGTGATGGTGGTGAAGATGATTCTCCTCCAACTAACCATGAAGAGGATGAGGAGGACAAAGAGGAAGAAGAAGAGTTTCCAATCAATCCATAGATATTTGGGCTTAATTTAGTATGAAGATCAAGTTTTGAATTTTTTTGTTGTGAAGAACTGGCAAATAGATTGCCTATGTTTATTGTAATGGTTTCTCTTCACTTTTAGAAAAACTTTAGTTTTTGTGTAAGTTTACATATGTCTTGTATTTAAAGTTAATTTTAGTTTTTAGAACTGGCAAATAAATTGCCTATGTTTATTGTAATGGTTTCTCTTCACTTTTAGATAAACTTTAGTTTTTGTGCAAGTTTACATATGTCTTGCATTTAAAGTTAATTTTAGTTTTTAGTTTTGTTTATGAAGCTTTGTTTCAAGAGTAGAGGTAATCTTGTTAGTTACCTTTTTTAAAAGTGAGATGCAAAATTTATGGGATTGTAAATTATAAGCTTGTTATTTATTTGCATTTTTTATCATAATAGTGAAAGCACAAAGTTTATGTTTTATTAATTGGTCCAAAATTTATGTGATTATGGAGATGTAAATTTTTAAAGTTAAACATGTGATTATAAATTCATCAAATTTTCATTGTTTTCAAGATCTTTCATTGTCATTGTTAAACATGTCAATATAAATTCCTCAATTTTTCATTGTTTTCAAGATGTTTCATTGTTAAATGAAGGATGACATAAAAATTTGAAGTTTTTTTAGCCATAATTTTTTCTCAAAAAAACTTGCAAGCTTGAAAATCATTTTCTAGTTTTTTGGGCTATTTTGGGTTTTTTTATGGTAATCAAAACTACACCTCATGCCCTGTTGTATTTTTTGAAGATCGAGTGTTTGAACCAATCCAAAGAAATTATGGATACCCAAATGAAATGGTACTACAAGTCCACCCACGATGCATCAACCAAAACCAACCCTCAACAAACCACCCAAGGCTTTTGTCACGTAAACCAAGTCTCTCAAATCTCAACATCAACAACCAAAGGAAGTCAAGTGGATATGGAAACAAAAACCGACTCGATTACTAGATAACTCGAACTTGAAGTCCAAAACAACGCCCTCAATCAAAAGACAATGCAATGTCACAACTTCTAGATGCAACTATCAAAGAATGAGCCCGTCTTCTACAACTACTTTTTTTTGGACCACGCAACTTCAATCTAACCTCATCATCGAAAGCCATTGAAATTATTTCTAGAACCCATATCTTGCACAACACTTTGTTACCCCATGCATATCCTCAATTTTCATCATAGAGCCACAATATACGGCTATGCATAGACACATACTTTGTACCCATGCACTTTGACACATGTTTGTCTGGGTCAAATTGACTGAGTTTAGGAAGGGGGGAAAATGCAGCAAGATACCCATCATTTTGTATATATTATACTCTTTTATTTTTCTTTTTCTTTAATAAATTTTTAGAGCTTTTTAACTCTTAGCAGGCATAATCATGATCCATATTGACACCATCTAAATGCCGGTTAGGAATATATATGTATGAGTGATTACACTAATTTTGGCAAAACTTTGGCCAACTAATAATAATTGTAAGTAATGTTCCTTTAATTTTAGCACTAAAAACTAAAAAGGACAAATAATCGACAAAAATTAATAAGTTGAGCTAGGAAAATCGGAATTGATTTCAAATGCCAAAACTTCAAAGCAAGGGCTTTGAACATGGCAAATATGGAAAGGTTTGGTATACGATGGATTTTGAACCAACTTCCAAAGGATCAAAACAGTAGCTCAAAGGCCATTTGTCGAACAAATATTACAATCAAGAACGGATCGAACTGCAAATGATATGAACATCAAGATATGATCAATGGAGGTAAGTATGAATGGGGCATTCTTGATAGATAGGGAACATATAGTCAAATGGCGCAACACAAGCTCATTTGCTTTCAGAGAAAAAGAGAGAGAGAGAGAGAGAGAGAGAGAGAGAGAGAGAGAGAGAGGGAGAGTCACAGAAGCATAGAGTTTTCCGCTTTGTGTTTGCCTGCTGCGACCACCTTGGTAGCTCTTACTCCACCAGATTTGACATGTATGATCATTAACCCTACAAGAACACTTGTGTATGCTCCACACTGCACCAACATTACCAAAACAGTAGATCAAAGTCAAAAAATTTGCAAGTTTTCAAGGCCAACGGGGGAGTTCAAAACTTACCCAAAACAAAAACCTTTTCATCAGTAGACCCCTAACAACTGGCAGAATCACTGTATGAAAAAACAATTGTTTTCAAAAGGGGGTGGAACATGGATCTCAAACCCTAAAATCAAAGAAACTTGCAGAGTAGGATCCTCATATGCCTAGGAACAACCTCCACTAATTGAAATTGCAAAATCCTTCTGAACATGGATCGTGATCCATGTACCTTGATGACAAAATCAGGGCAGGAGTTGATCACTGGCTAGAGGATGCAAAAGTATAACTGACCATGCAAAAAGAGTCACAAAAAGGGATTTTAATATCATTAAAACCTGATGATTTGTTACCTTCCATCTGTAAATGGTTATTTGGTAGTAATCAAGGGTAAAATGGTTAATTTCCAGCAAAAACATTATGAAATAGGGTTAGCAGAAGGACATGAAGCTACTGACTAGCCAAAGCAGCAATTGAAACATCTTGGGGCTCTATTCCAAACCAAACTAAAACAAGAGGGAGTCCGGAAGAGGGTGAAACACGAGCATCAATGAGATGTAAAACTCAAGGTCTAATTAGGGGCAAAGCAAAGCAAAACAATACCTACAAAGTCGTGAAAATTGCTTGGATCAATTTCCCCTCCATATGGATTTAGAAACTGATAAAAGTTGGTGTTGGGGAGATAGGCAAAATAGTGGTATTCAGGCACAAATCATCCAGAGTCAAGGCACTATCAAATGTCAGTCAAAGGAAGTGCTCAAAAGTGGTTCCCCAAAAACGAATATGGTCAAGACGGGGAAAACATGACTATAAACTGGGAGATTGAGTAAACCTAGGAAAAACAAGTCCAAATTTGAAAAAAACTCACCAGTGTGCTAGGAAGACTTATAGGAACATGTGTACAAAAGGCTGTCCCAAAATCCTTCCCAACATGGATCGCGATCCATGTACATATTTCTGCCCAATTAGAGAAAAATTCACATCATCTGGCTCAGAACATCCAACAAGGTCTAGCCATGAAGTATCAATTCATTTGGATTCCAAAATCCACATCAAAAAGCTAAATTTCTCTAAGTCTAAGGATAAGTTCCAAGAATTGGCCTAAGTACCAAACCAATGATCCAAATCCCAATTTTTTTGGACCAAGGCACCACCTTGATGAGCTATACCAGCTTGATGAGCCATACCATATGGTATCATTAGATCTTCAAAAATGTTTCCCAACATGGATTTTGATCCATGTACCTCATAGCCAGATTTCATCTGTGACCTCATGACCTTGTTACTATAGTAATCCTAGAGACACTGGTGAAATTTGGTCAAATTTGGGGTAGTTTTGACAAAGTTATGCTCATTTTTTATTTTATGGTCAAAGTTTGTGTTTTCTTCAACTTTTTGACAATTTTTCATCATTTGCTAAACCCTATTTTCAATCTAAAACTGGCCTCAAGATGCCTCGAAGAAAAGCACAAAGGGAGTGGGAAGCGGCTCCATGCGATATCACGAATATACCCTCAAAGGAGAAAGCTCATAACACAGAATAGGTGCTAGAAGCAATACCTGCCAATATATGGCATCGAAAAGTTTCAAGCAACAAACGGAGAGATGGTGAAGACCACCATTTTTCCAAGAGAATTGTGGGTGTTACACTAGAAGTCCAAAGTGCAAGCAGGGCCACGTGTCTACAATTAGAAAATTTTATACGCCTACCGCCATGGGGAACAAATTTCAAAAGAGCACATGAACTCATCAGCTATATTCAATGGAGAAGCCACCCTTACAAGCAAAGATGGAGCTAGAGTCAAAGTTAAAATCACTACGGAGATAATCAATGGAGCTCTCCATCTCCAGGGAACACACAATCTATTGCAAAAGACCAAAGCAATAGATAATGACAAAGAATTTCTAAAGCAACGAGGATACAAGTTGACCTATCAAGACTTGATCTACTCGAAGACAAAATTACCGTCGTACCTCATATCGTAACATTCAAAGTACAAAAGCCACCGAGATACGCCAAAGAGTTCTCTACAACTTTCGAGAACTAAAGTTGGAGGACACAAAGAAAGAGGCAATGAAAGCAGACAAAACCACACTGCAGTTGAAAAACAAAATAGAGGAGTTGCAAATAGTCTAGCTACAACTCCAATCTGTATTACAAAGGGAACAAGAGAACTCTGCATACTACTACAAGTAAGTCCATCAGTTCAATGAAGCCAGCACTACTCTGCAGGTTGAGCAACAGAGAATAGAGGAAGAGCTAGTTAGGGAGAGGGAACAAAATGAGAAGTTACAAGAGTCTTATGCGGTGGTCAGCAAGACTCTCGCCCAACTCCTAGACTTGCAGGAGATGCCGAGCTCCTCAATCATGACAGCTAGATTGATCTCTTTGAACAAAGAGGTCCAGATCTAAAGGAGGCCCTTGGTCAAGAGAAATACGACAAAGAAATTATGACAGAGGGCATAGAGCATTGCAGAAAGCTAAAGACGGGAAAATTGAAAATCTGAGAAAGCAGCTGACAGAGGAAAAAATAGATTTGGGATGCTTAAGGGAAACACGGGTGAAGCCTGTACAACCAATCCCTGTGGAATTTGAACAAGCAGAAGGACTGGAAAAATTCGACTTCAAAGCTCAACACATGGATATGCCAGGTACAAGCACAGGAAAAGCCATGCATGAATCAGAAGATCCAGCCATAACGTCTATCTCGAATACTGCAAAAGAAGAAATTGAGTGGTGGATCTTAGAAGTCAAAGACCCTTCACACAAGGAACATCTGCAGTATGAGATAAAGGTGTTGGACTCAGCGTCCCTTCTCATGATCACTCCTGATGAAGTGGTAAAAAACCTCGGGCATCAGGTGATCGCACTACTATTGATGAGGCACGAGGCTCTATTATGGAAACAAAAAATGCTACATTCCCTTGATCCAATTAAAAGAGAATATTACAGGGACGTTCCTATCATTGTGATACAAATTCAGACTATCATTGACAATCAACCACTCTAACGAAAGAAATGGTTTGATCAGCACCCAACTGGTGAAACACATTATAGAAATGCTCCGCAGCATCTCAGAATCGGTTCAACTTACTGTCCTATCAACAGACGGCGATCCTAGGAACTATTTTATTCATGGCAAAGAAAAAGATCTGCAGTGCTGAATAACCTTGTCGTAACAAAGCCAAGCAATAACAATCCCCCATCAAAACAGTATATGGTTCATACGCTCAAAGGGGTCATCAACATGATGAAGGAGATACCAGATCTCGCATGCCAAATGCTTGTGAATATTGCAAAGATGCTAATCACCTGCATTACGGCATTCAATGATATAGAAGCAACAGAGCATTCCTGGCAGGTTCTTGTAGAATGCACAAGAGGGTTGTGCCGAAATATGGAAACAGTAATTCCGAGCAAAAGATTCATCATGGGATTATATGCTAGAGTCATTTTCCTACCCTCCCACTACATGCAAACTTTTGAGGAGGCATTCATGACAGGATTATTTGAAGTAGACTCCTCCATATTTAATCCCATGTTCCTACCATCCCACTACATGCAAACTTTTGAGGAGGCATTCATGACAGGATTATTTGAAGTAGACTCCTCCATATTTAATCCCATGACCAAAGGTTTACCAGCTTGACACATTAGCATATCAGAGAAATCTCAGCAATGATCCCTTCAGAGAGCTGGCGACAAAGGTGGAGATCGAGGCAAGGGCACAAAAGTTCAAGCACCTCACTGGGATGCTAGAAAAGGGACTGATCAACTACTAAAGTGATAGTCAAAGACAGATTGCACAAGGACGTGCAATGGATAGGAAGGGGGGAATGTTTGCTGGACACAACGGGCTGACATGTAAGAGGCAGATATGCACCAAAATTGATTGTACTCACTCATTTTTTCAAAAGAAGTGGTGTAATTCTGTTAATGAGGATTCTCAATTGTAATATATTCTATCATTCCCTCTTATCCTCTCTGAGCCTACAAACCATGTAAGTGGTCGAATGGCCGTGGGAAAGTCCCCCTAGATCTTAAGTCAAAACCCTAAGTTTTGTAAAACACACACTCATTATCTTTGCAAGTAGTTGGACATCAATTGTGAGAGCTCTTTGCTGCTACAAACTGTAATCCAACTTTCTCCTTGTCCGATAATCAGAATTCGATTTTGAATAGCACATTGTCTTCCTTGTCTCTTGCTCTACAATCTAAGTGTAATCATTCTCAATTTTGTTGTGGTTCATGACGTCTTGTTTGTGAACTAAATGCATTGATTTGAGGTTTAAATGGTTGTTTTTTATGTTTTGACCTTGGAAAAGTGTTTCTATGCTTAAGGGAGACCTTTTTGTGTAGTTCTGTTTCAGTTTTCTATACATTTTTTTGGGATGGATTGTGATTTATGTACCTTCCTAGATGGCTTGGTAATAATGTGCATTTAGGTGTTGTAATACCTCTTCTTAAGATTTGTTGCATTCCAAATTCGTTTGAATGCTGAAAAGGCGTGATGACCTAGAGCGGTGAGATCGGACATAGATTGATTTTCTGACTAGGAAGTGGCTGATTTGATTTTGTAGTAGTATGAACAGTCCTCTAAGTTCACTTTGATGAGATTGATTTTCTGACTAGGAAGTGGTTGATTTGCTTTTGTAGTAGTATGAACAGTCCTCTAAGTTCACTTTGATGAGGTTGACACTCTCATTAAGTCTCCGTGCCCCATCCCACGTCGCTTCCTTGCATATTGACATTATGTTAGTAACAAAAAGCTATGCTGCAAACGTTCGTCACGGCAACCTACTAACAATCTTCTTGCCCGCCACATTGGTAGTAAATTGAAAATATTACAATCACATATCAAGAAGATGTTTTACAAGAAGATTTTTGGCTCTATCTCTATCGGTATAGCTTTTAGTTTTACCTTTACCAAAGTTGGAACTAGAAGTAATAGAGGGAGTTCCGAAGGACGTAAGTGAATTAGGAGTGCTAATTAAAGAAATAGGTTGTTTTAGGGAAGGGGTAGATTCCTATTCCGTATTAGGTTTAAGAAGATGGAGAAGAGTCTTTACTCCTTTGTGGTTGCCATAGGATGTTAGAAAAGTTCCAGGTTCGTCTTCTTTAAGCTCTTTGAGAACTTCAAGCATCATGTTGCAAAAGTGAATGAAAGCAATTTGAGCTAAAACCAAGTTACGATCTTGTCTACCCAGCCATGAACCTATTAGTGATAAGCAAAATTTTACAGCTTTGTCTGAGAAAAGTAATTCCAAGTGATTAAGAATGTATCAAACCGCATGATTAAACCAAATGATGCTTGATTCGCATGCTGCTTTGTTGTCAAGGAACTTGCAGGCACATTTGATATAGGGTTTGTAAATTTTCCAGATAGAATCTAAATATTAGTCTGCATTTGGCTTGGAGAAAGTAAAATACCCTTTGGCGCCCATAAATCCTAGTATTAGTAGAGCATTTTGCGGGATCCAAAAAGTTAATGGTAAAGGGAGCATTGATTAACTCTCCCTTATCCAAAAGATGGATGCCTTTAAGAATATGAGCCCTACATTCATCCATACAAGCCACAAGCAAATTGGCTAAGAAAATCCAAGATTCAAGTGAGATAGTCTCTCTCTCTCTCTCTCTCTCTCTCTCTCTCTCTCTCTCTCTCTCTCTCTCTCTCTCTGACCAAGCCCTTGAGACCTTCTTGCACTTGCCCTTTGTAGCCAAAACGGCCTTAATGTTTTTGATGTATCTACAATTCACAATTCCTCCCCATTACGATGTGCACCAAAAGTACTAATAAATTTTTAAATGTTAGAGAATTGTTTTACTATTTTCCCTCCACTTTACATCTTGTTGACCCCCGGTTCATCTAGACTCTCAACCACTAAGCTTAGCAAAACCTTCTCTAAACATAGCTGGCAAGGATTCATCCTATTGCAGAGAGAGAGAGAGAGAGAGAGAGAGAGAGAGAGAGAGAGAGAGAGAGAGAGAGAGAGAGAGAGATAGATAGATTGAATTATCGTCCACGGAGGTCATATATGACCTATGGGACAAAAAACACAACATTACAACAAATCGTTCTCAGTGCGGGTTAATACATATCAGTTAAGGACTGAGGGTCCATCAAGAGGGTAGGGTAAAGGGAGAACAAAAAAACCTAAGGGTCGCCGGCTAAGGGGAGAGCCGGTTTGGGGTTTCGAAATTCCTGGATGATCGCTTTGCCACCTCGGTAGACTGCCCATTTACCTTGCTTGCGCGCTTCATGCATCTTCGTGAGCGAGCTCGCTTTACTCTTGAGTTGATTCATGGTCAGTTCTTCTGCAATCCAAATCTTTTTGCCCTTGAGAAGTCGAGATTGACATAGCAGCTTCATATGCTCATCTTTGTCCTTGAAAGTGAGTATGTAGTGCTCGAGTGGCACATGTCTATGTGTATCGTTAATCCAAGCAACATCTTCGGGCTTGATGTAGATAGGTTGAAGAATGTCATTGAGCTTGATGATTGCTTCTTCAAGGGTGTCCTCTGGGGTACACCATGGTGAGTGTAGTCCCCCAATCCGGACCTTGAGGCCAAGAGATTCTTGTAGCCGACATTCTTGTAGGGCCGTCTGTATCTTTGTGTCAATCTTTTTATGTGTTCTGCGTGTGCTTCTTTCTGGGTTTCCATGACAGTTTCAGTGAGTGAGGCTTCGAGTGCGTGTGCTTTTTCAAGTAGAGCTTGGCTCTCTACTTCCTTCGCATCTTCAAGCTTTTGTAAGCGGTCTTTGAGTCTCTCGTTCTCCTCGATGAGGTCTTGAATATGAGCCTCAAGAGCTGTGATTCGTGCTTCTTGGTGGGCAGCGGGGTCCTTTCTCCGTGCCTCTGCCACTGCAAGAAATCTCTTGCGTGCAGAAGGGGTACCAAAGGGCGACGACATCAGGCTGCAAAAGGGGGGGTTCTTGTCGAAACACACAACGTGGGATTAGGGGCTTGTGATTTAAATTTTTGGGGGTGAAAGCATTGCCATGCCCTATGTACTGTGTCGGCGAGGTAATAGAGACAGGAAACGAGCAGCGAGGAAGGAAGCGGGCAGAGAAGTAAGGCGAGTAGAGCCTGGTTTTTACGGGCTGAGAGAGAGGGGATCTCTTGGATACCTGTATGTCGCGCGGGAGACGTCTTTGACGAGCTGCAGGTCGCGGGTGATGTCCTTGACGAGCTGCAAGTCACGGGCGTCCTGTGCTAGGTAGCGGAGTTGGGCTGTGGCTTAACGTCCCCCACAGGGCCGCCCTCGCCCAGGGGAGACACACAGATGCTGTGGCGCGAGGAAGACGGGGGCTAGGTTACGGGAGAGAGAGAGAGAGAGAGAGAGAGAGAGAGAGAGAGAGAGAGAGAGAGAGAGAGAGAGAGAGAGAGAGAGAGAGAGAGAGAGAGAGAGAGAGAGAGAGAGAGAGAGAGAGAGAGAGAGGAGAGAGGAGAGATTAACGTCACCAAAATAAATAATTGAGTGACAAAAATATCTAATGAGTTTTGAGAAGGGAGAGAGAGAGAGAGAGAGAGAGAGAGAGAGAGAGAGAGAGAGAGAGAGAGAGAGACTTTTCAAGAAAAGTTTTATGATTACATTGACTTCTCTCAGCTTTCATCTCTTCAAACCTCGCTCACTTATCTGATCTGTATAATCAAGCTTGGTAGCATTGTCAAACTAAGATAATCCAAAAGGAGGACTCTCTCTCTCTCTCTCTCTCTCCACCCCAATAAATGCAGAGCACTCCTAAATTTGTTGAAAAAGGGCTAACACGTCATGAAAAATGATGTCTACAAGAAACTCCCAAGATTTGTGTCAGAGAATGCTTTGCAGCATGACATCTTACATATATTCATGTTTGTTAGAATTTGTCAAAAGATTGTGTCATGCGTCACTTTTAGAAATGCAATAGACTATACATATAGAAAGAGATTATTAATAGTATTCTACTTGGAAGAGAAGATGGCCCTATAATAATAGGAGTGATGTTGCTTTGATTGCACCAGCGCGCCGATCACACACTAGTGTGTTATAAAATGTTTTTTTTGTAAATCTCTCTCCACAAAGAGAGTTGAAACTTGAACTAGATTACAGATAGACATTGGAAATTAACTTTCTACAATCAACCAAAGAGACAAAAAGAAATACATAATAATAGAAAAGATACCAAAGAACTACATAGTAAAATGCTTTTATTAACTTGTAAATAGGTCCTTCTTTCAAAAGCCTCCTGACTTTTTTTTCACCTTTTTGTTTTAAAAGATAAAACTACTATGTGACTTCTGCATTGCTACGGCTAATTAAAAGAAACTAGTATGTGACCCATGCATTGTGTAATGAGAATCAAGGTCTAACTCTGTGATATTCTCCTCCCTCACCTTCGCCCCAAGGGGAAAACATGTGCAAACGTTTTCTATGCATCGACAAAGTAGTGCCGAATATATTCTTGGATGCTTCATTATTGAATAGGATTGTCTTCCAAAACTATGATAAGACAAATCTAGCTAACTATCAGTAGCAGTGACATCTTTTATAAAAAAATGGAGGAGATGACATCTACAACCTCTCAAAAGACAATCCAATGAAAATCCATCCACATAAATGTGTTTATCCTTATAACCTTTTTTTGCAGAACTCACAATAGTGAGTGATTTTGTATTAACCAAACCAGAGGTTAAGTGTCACAAAATTATCATAAGAAGACTGCACAAATAGAGGAGGCAAGCCCTGACCAAAAAGGAACTCAGATCATACCATCTCCAACATACAAGAAATACTACATCATCAAGGGCGGGGCTAGGTGTATAACCTCTTTGGAAGATACAGTAATTTTTGGTTGCTCTAAGTTATTGTATCATCCTAGTAAACTATCTATTCTTTGATGTTCATTGGTTAGCAAGCGACATACCAACATAGCCTAACATAATGCTCACAACTCTCCATTTCTTGGCTATCCCACTCACTCTTTCCAAGATCCATTATAATGTCATCTAGACCCTTTCAAAATTCTATGTTTGAGGATCCAAAAAACCACGGGGTTAACCATGTGTAAAAAATTATATGGAGCCTGGTCTACTAACATAGCATGGTGAACATGATATTGAGAGTGAGGCAAAGAAGTAGCAATGAGTTTCAATTATCCAACCTTCTCATTGACTCTCCGCTCTCTCTTTCCCTCTCTCTAATTATGTGTGTGTGTGTGTGTGTGTGTGTGTGAGAGAGAGAGAGAGAGAGAGAGAGAGAGAGAGAGAGAGAGAGAGAGAGAGGGGCAGGGAGGCAAGGAAGTGAAAACTTGTAGACCTTGTGTAATGTGAAGTAATGTTGTAGCTTGGTGGGTGGAACCAAACCTAATCAAATTTCACAAAATTCAAAGCTAAATGTGTTTAAGAAGAGATTAAACGTTCCATTGTATATATGTATATACACATGTATGTCTTTTGATCTCTTTGGCTCTTTGGGAGATCGGAGCATTATATATGTATATGTATTTTCTCTCTCTCTCTCTCTCTCTCTCTCACACACACACACACACACACACACACTTTTTTTTTGTAAATTTGCTTTGATTAATTTACAAGTGGGAAACCTCAAAGCGAGGAAACCCACAAAAATAAAGGGATACAAAAGACGGAGCAGTATGAGGCTCCGAAGGCTAGAAATAGTCAAAGTAAATCCTGTAGGCATCAAGAGTGATGTCTCCAGGCAAAATGCCGCACTTGACCAAGAGATAATTTGAAATAGGGAAAGGGGTCAACAAAAGTGCCCTGGAACATTAAGGAGTTCCTATGATGCCAGATGGCCTACATAGTCCAAAATCTGACCCAGGTGAAGAAGACTGCAAACTGAGATTGTGGTGATCGAAGCACCCCAAAACGCCAAAATCGTTTGTGAAAAAAGCCGGAAGAAAAACATAGTGGAAGAGTAGTCGACACTTGCCGAATGAAGTCCTTGGAGTGATGACAACACCATAGCAAGTGTGGCACAGTCTCCTCAGTGTCAAGGCATCTGGGGCAGCGGGAAGGCGCAATATGCCGAGCATGCAACACACTGCCAACAGGTAGAGCTCCCACCAAGCACCACCACAAGAAAACACGTTCCTTCAAAGGCAGATGACTCTGCCAAATGCGAGACAATGCGTGTTGACACCACAAGGATGACTCGGAAAGCGACCACAACTGATTACCCCGATGCACAATCCAAGCTGAGATGCAATCCAATCTAGTAGTAGCCAGATTCCAATCAGAGAAGCGAGAGTCTTCATCCAAAGGAGGAATGTGCGAATGAGCAGCAAGAATGTTTTGAATCTCCCGCCAGAGAGGAGAATAGTGAAGACCCAACCGAAAGTGGGAGACGACATCAGCGAATGAAAGAACATAACCCGA
Organism: Adiantum capillus-veneris; assembly: GCF_014529385.1. Classification (NCBI taxonomy): domain Eukaryota; kingdom Viridiplantae; phylum Streptophyta; class Polypodiopsida; order Polypodiales; family Pteridaceae; genus Adiantum; species Adiantum capillus-veneris. The sequence continues at coordinate 71,321,000 of NC_140938.1, read as the reverse complement.
GTCATCAACCACCTGATGCACCTGACAGATTCCTTTTTGGAAGAAAATACGCTTGGCGAGGAGACCGTTGAACCAAAGTTGAAGCAAAAACCCTGCTCCAATGCAGACTCTCCAAGCAAAGAGAGTTACCCCTAGAGGATTGTCGACCATCCCAAGACAAATACGAAGTGACAACCTTCCAATCAACAATTAGAGAAGAAGTACATGGACATCCAAGAATGTGTCCTTCAAGCTTCCCAAAAACCACATCCCAATAAGTCAGTTTCCAATGACCAAAAGAAGGGGTGACAATGTGCACACACAAATGTGTGACCATGAGAGCCCAGGGTTGCTGCTGCTCCACCAAAACTGGCAACAACATAGCTTTTTGAGCCAAAAGATGACGTCTCAAGTCCAAAATATTCAACCCTCCTAGCCACTTGGGAGAACACAACTTGTCCATAGATAGAAGCCGAAGGCCCCTCTTGCTAGACGAGGTCCACCAAAAATGCTCTAAAATATGACGGATTGCAAGCGCAACCTAGGCCAGGATAACAAAGGCAAGTAAAACTGCACATAAGCCACAAGGATGCATTGGAAAATCTTGACACGCACATGAAGTTTCCACGTGGACAATTTCCAATAATTCAACTTGGAATGTAGACGTTGGAGCACCCAATCCGTTTTCTTGATAGTCAATACATTCCAACCCAGCGGGGATAACCCAAATGGCGAACCAGAACATGGGGAGGAACAATCTCCCCAAGCCACAATATCTTATGTTAGTCACACTCTTTCAGAGGCAATAGCTTGGATTTTCAAAAGTTAACTTTGAGACCTATTGCCAATCCAAACAAGTGAAGAGTATGCATAATCTGTTGTACATCATCATAGTTATTATGAGGCATGAACAAAGAGTCATCCGCATAAGCTTGAGCAGCAAACTATCGATCAGAAGGTAAAGTAAGGCCATGTAGACGACCAGTGGAGGTCAAGAAATCCAAATACATAAACAAGGGATGAGTAGCTATCACATAAAGCAAAGCACTCAGAGGGCAGCCCTGCCATACCGATTGTCCCAAAGGCCAAGATTCTGTGAGAGAACCATCCAGCAAGCCTGCAGAAGTACTGTTTGCATACAAGAAAATCACAACACGGGATAGCCTAGGCCCAAAGCCCAAATGACTAATACATCCTGTCGAGTATATTTTGCATATTACATACCAATAATGACATTTGTGAGGTTATCAGTAATTTGACGTCGCGGAATGAAGCCATATTGAGATTGATGCAAGCCTTCATGCAGAAAGCATTTAAGTCGGTTAGCAAGCATTTTAGCCATTAATTTATATACCACATGCATAAGTGTAATAGGCCTCCAATGTGAAAATTCTTCACACAATGCATGCTTAGGGATGAGCTTGAGCAAACCTTCTTTCCAAGAGGAGGGTAATTCCTGTTGTTCCCAAGTTGTATTCATCATGAATAATAGAGGCAATTTCAAATAATCCCAAAAAGACAAGAAGAATTCCATAGAGAGACCATCCCAACTAGGAGCTCTCCATCGACCTAAATCAAGCAAGCTGGCATACAATTCCGACTCAGTGAAAACAGTTTCCAAGTCTTGAGCCTGCCGCAACGAGAGAATGGAAGTGACATGTGATAGAAACATGTGACGTGCTTGGCGAGCTTCTCTCGTGGGAGAAGAAGGGGCCTCAAAAATCTTGCCATAATGAGAGCGTAGGGCTAGTGCTAGCTCTCAAAAAGTGGAGGTCCACTCCCCTGACAGTAATTTAACTCTCCGTATAGCTTGAGACTGCCTCAAGTGATGCAAATGCTGAAAGAATTGTTTAGAAGCACATCCTTTATCTGCAAAAGCCTGTTGACGAGCTCGAGTCTTCCATTTGGCCAATTTTCTCTCATCATTGTGCCTTAATATTGCACGAGGAGAAAACAAATCAATCATTTGAGCATCAGTAAGAGAAGAATGATTAGCCAAGTGCATTAATCAGCTACAAGCATCCTTTGCCTAGTTAACCTGTTCCCTTAATTGTGACAAATAATCCATGCCATAATCTTGTATAGCTGATTGAACACGTATAACAAAACAAAACCATGCTATGTCCATGTCAACATACATCTGGGAGAGCAAAGGCGGGATGATATTCACAATCATAGTGCCAAAAGGCTCATGCTTGAGATAAGCATTATTGACATGCAGAAGTCTTTTCTTGGGTAGGCGATCATTGACATCAAAAGAGCCAAAACGAAGTTTCAAGCATACAGGAAAATGATCCAAGGGACACATAGCATAATCAATCCTCATCTCTCATACAAAGTCATCATATTGTTGCATGTGGAAAAGATACCAACGATCCAGCCGAGCACGATACATGGATTGAGCATTGTGGTGAAAAGTAAAGCCTGGATCAGTTGCATGCAAAAAGGCCACAAATCAAGCCCATTACAGGTCGACATAAATTGGTCCCAAGATTGCCATTCCATATGAAGCATGTGAGAATGGCCAGTAGTATTATCCAGAAGGTTTGGTGCATTATTAAAATCCCCACAGAGAAAGACATTGGAACGCCAACAAGAAGAAGAGATAGCACTCCACAACTGTGCTCTATCTACAAAAGCTGTGTGTACATATAATCCTCCAAATTCAAAAACTTCTCCATTAACAATACATTGGATGACCATCCATCTCCCAGCCGGGTCATTAAATACCAAGGTCGGGAAGAGTTCATGTCGAACAAGCATAAGCACTCCAGAATGGCTGGCTGATCCTGCATATGCTATACAAGAGCCCGCAAAGTAAGAAGTCTGTCCTGCAAATTGGTGTTGGTTATTCTCTTGAAGCACCACAATGTCTGCTTTAAATGTATGTACATAGTGCCAGGTAAGCCGCCACTTGTCGTGATTGCATAACCCACGCACATTATAGGAGATGCAATTCAAAGAACTATGCATTCTATATGGTATATACAATGGACGAGGAAACAAAGAAATAAAGGGGGGAATAAAACTCAAGTACCAGTGCCCATCAACACATCCTCCCCACCTGAAGGTGGATCAATACCTGGACCTGGATAATTGAAAGGAAATGCACCTTGCGATGAAGAAGCTTCTTGAGTAACAACCTCCTTGTAAGAATGAACAACCTTGTCCCAAACTTTATCCAAAGAAGTGTTGTCATTACAAGGGAGTTTTTTCTGAGCAAAATCCTTAAAGGAGGCACATAATTACGAGAAGATGTCGGAACACGAGGTGTAACAGCTTTGACGGGTTTCTTGGGCACTATCCAAGTTTGAGAGGTCAAAACCTGTTCTTTTCCCTTGTCTTTAATATTTGGAGAAGCAGAAAGTGCAGACAATTGTACTTGTTTTCCCTTGCCTTTAATCGTCCCAGCTGAGGGGGAGGAGGTTGAAACTCCTTTAGTTTGAACCTCAGTAGAAGGTTTCGGAGGCGAGCGAGGTTGAGGAGCAGGTACGGCTGAAGGAGGGAGTTGCAGATTTGGTTCCGAACATGCGGATTGCATATGAACAAATTTGCCACATCGGAAGCAAGAATTTGCAAACTTGCCCCATTTAAGCTTAAATGGGCACTTTCCAACCATTGTATCCCTAGAATCGATCAAAATACCTACTGGTGTGGGGATATCCGTGTCCCACAAAATACAAAAACGATTTGTGTTTGCCTCCAACTTAGGAGGGCAAATGACTTTGCCTAACTGAGAAGCCAACAAAGGAAGAAAATGACGCCAAGTGCAAGGAAAGTCTCCACCTCAACCCAGACGGGACACTTGTGACGAATGAGACTCTGATAGTCCTTGGTAAGTGCCCAGGGCAGCACATGATTCATCTACGTATTGAAGAAAAGAGGAGACATTTCAAGCAGAGCATCCCGAGCATCCATGTCAGCCAGCAAGACTTCGTAGAACCCTCGCGCACCAAAGTAAACCCTTCGGACTGCTTGTCGTTTGAGTAGGAAATTAACCCATTGGCCTACATCCTGAGAAGTAGGCATTCTACTTGGGAAAAAAAGAATCACAGCGTTAAGTGCATATTGAGCAACGAGATCCATGAGCTCCTGTATAGGGATGCGCACTTCCATAACAGGAGTGGATCCTTCCCAAGCTTGACGTGCATCCTCGAAGTCCTCATGCAAACATTATTTGATAAGACTCAAAGCATCCATCTCCGAAGTTTCCATGGATTTCCAATGCATATATATACACTGATCAGTCGAATCCATGTGAAGCTCACACACAAACACACTCTTCTTCTTTTATCTTCTTTTTCTTCTCTTTTTTTTTGGGAGTTTTTGATATATGATTGCTATATACACAGGCAAACACACACACCGGCTAGCTGTACAAAAATACACACTCCTCTCTCGCACACAAGACGATATAAGGACCGCGTGCAGGCAAAATCAAACTTCCACCCCCGGTGTGCTGTGAAGGGCCTGCACAGGGTAGATGTTGTGCAGAACAGAGTCTTGCGCAAACGAGGCCAAAGGATTCACCACACACCCAAATCCCCCACCACACCTATCACACACACACACAGGCATTTGCTCAAATCAAAGTAGCGAGTTTGCAAAAGCAAAGGAAGCAAACATGGATGCCAATGGAAATGGGCGTGTCCATGTCCAGCATGCTGCGCCCTTTCCTCTTCTGCGGGAGCTAGCAAGAACTCGATTGTGTCCAGCTGCCACACACACACACACACACAAGATGTGATGGTACCCTGCTGGTCACGAGAGAGAGAGAGAGAGAGAGAGAGAGAGAGAGAGAGAGAGAGAGAGAGAGAGAGAGAGAGAGAGAGAGAGAGAGAGAGAGAGAGGGGGGGGGGGGGGGGGGGGGGGGGAGGAACGGTCTGTTCGCCTCTGTTTTATGGTCACACACACACACACATATTTCTTTTGCTGTATGGAAGCTCAACCAGCCCTTCCTCCCTCATCCTCTCTCTCTCTCTCTCTCTCTCTTTGAGATTTCATTTGAACCCAACAGACCCATCCCCCCTCCCTATATCTCGTCCCGATTCCCAATCAGCTCCAGATTCATTTCCTTGTTCCTTAGTGTTTTAGTTTTAGTTCTTTTTAATTTCCTCACTCATCCATGATATTAGATTCACGAATTGTAACTTTTTGGTCTCATAGGTCATTTTGGCCTTTCAAAGACGTTAATATAACATTTCATTTCATCTCTCTCTCTCTCTCTCTCTCTCTCTCTCTCTCTCTCTCTCTCTCTCTCTCTCTCTCTCTCTCTCTCTCTCTCTCTCTCTCTCTCTCCCCCCCCCCCCCCCCCCCCCCCTTATTTTGAGTAACAAATCTTGAGTTCGACTTGTCAAGTTGATCTCTAAGACCTCTAATATTTTTTTCTATAGCATAAGAAATTATTCTCATGTGTGTGTGTGTGTGAGAGAGAGAGATAGATAGATAGATATATTTTATTATCGTCCTCGGAGGTCAAATATGACCTATGGGACCAAAGTTACATGTGATGTAGTATGTGTATGGCTGATGAGTGACTCTCGATGCTCCAAAATTGTAGTGATGAGAGTCACAATGGAGAGCCCACACTTTGGCTGGGAGAGGAAAGTGTGTAGGTCTAAGTTATGGCTGAAAATGTGAGAGAAGCAAGTTCGGATGTGATCAAAAACTGAGCACTCTAGTAGTGTGTGGTACTCAGACTCTCGAACTTGTAGTGAGCATAATGTGCACAATCGATTTGACTCTTCTCCATTGCCCCAACGCCCTATCTCGCATCGAAGGAAATGGGAGCTAAGCCGAATTGCTGCGATAGTGCGTATCGCGGACAAGGGAATAGGCTCAAGCATGTAAGTGTGAGTACGGTTTCCTCTCTCAACGAAGAACATGGTTTTGTAGTTGGGGGCAATATAGGTGGTGTAATGTATGAAGCGTGACCCACCGGATTTCTCCCAAGCCGTAATACATTGGCGTTGTAGAAAAGCTTCATTCACTTGAGAGTCAATTGAAGCATCATGTAGCAAGTGTAATGCATCCCATCTCCCAAATCACTTCTTTATGTCTTGCATCCATCCCGTGCTCAAGATCTTGCTTTTATGCGTCTTTTGAACTTTTTTGCTTGCTTCCCATGCAATTGTAGGAAGTCGATGTGAGGGGTTTTGACGCATCTTTATCATGTATTCCACAACCCTTTCCATGCCCATAACCTCAATTGGAAGAGATCCCGACTCAAGAAGTAGGAGCATATATGGTGTTTGTGTCTTAACTTGGAGAAATTTTGTAAGAAAACGCTTTTGGATATTCTCAAACTCTTTCCAAGTAGACTTTGAGATGCTCCCGCCCCACACTTCAACTCCATAAAGAAGAACCGGTGTCACCAATGCATCAAAAAGATACTTCTTGAGAACCCAACACTTGATGTTTCCCGCATTACACATGTTCTCAAATGCATAATATGCTCTCTTTCCCGCTTCCAAACGACGCATAGCACATTCATGCCACTTGTGATTGGATGGAACCTCAAGGCCAAGGTACTTAAAGCTCTCAACAACTTCAAGTGTCTCGTTGTTGTACACAATGCATGGCTTCTCCTTATGGTTGGTTTTCACAAGCATAAACTTTGTTTTGGATTCATTTATAATCAGCCCACTATGCAAGCAAAAGTTCTCAAGGACAACCATAAGCTTTTGTGCATCTTCTAAAGTGTGTGCTAGAAGCACTACATCATCCGCATACAACAAAAGCATGATTACCGCATTGCAAATAGTGACCTCTTCAATGCCTTCTTCTTGCATAAAGTCAAGTACCATTTGTTCCAATTGATCGATACATAGACCAAAGAGAGTTGGTGACAATGGACATCCTTGTTTAACCCCAATAGTGCTTACAAAAATTTCTGAAATTTCTCTTTCCATGCGCAATTGACAAATCACCTTCTCATAGATTCGAGAAACCGCAAGCATAAACTCACTTGGCACTTGGAGTTCTTCCATCCTTCTCCACAAATTGTTACGTGGAATCATATCAAAGGCTTTCTTAAAGTCCACAAAACAACAATACAATCGCTTTCCTTTCAACCGACTTTCCTCCATGAGAACACGAAGAGTGACAAGATGATCAATGGTGCTATGGCATCGACGAAAACCCGCTTGTCCCTTTGCATGCTTGTCATTCTCTTCAGCCCAATCACTCAATTTCATCTCCATTATGCACCCAAAAAACTTTGCCATAAGAGACCCAATCATTATAGTCCGGTAGTTGCTTACATTCTTTACATCCCCTCCTTTATGAAAAGGCTTAACCCAATTAGTACTCCAATCATAAGGCATACCATGTTGAAGTGCAAGGTTGAACATATCACACATCCACTCATGGGTAAAATCTCTTGTCCATTTGATCATCTCCGGCTTGATACCTTGAAGATCTCCCGCTTTGCGAGTGGCCAACTTTTCAAGCCCACCGCATATATCCTCAATAGTAAAAAAAAGACGGCATACATGGGAGTGAACCATAAAATGGCATTTTTTCAGTATTTGCTTGCTCATATAATTGCCTACAATGTGTGTACATATCCACTAGACTCAAGTTACCAAAATTCTCAACCCGCTTGCCTCTCAAGTTTCTCCAAAATCTTCCACATGCATGTGCCTTTTTTTGGACTTGAAATTCTTGTTGCTTTACTTCCCATCTTCTTCTCTTCTTTTGAATCAATGCCTTGTATGTATGCAAATGACTTTGATAGTTGTCTTTGTCCATAGTTGCATCAAGCTTTATCAAGGACTTTCGAGCATCTTGACATTCTTTATCAAACCACCTTTTGCGTGATCTATCTTTGTTGATACCATGGAGATGCTTTATGGCAAAGCATTCTTCCGCACAAGAACAAATAGAATTCTTGAAAGCTTCCCATTTAGTTTCCAATGGTGCATCACATTGAAGCTTTTTCATCCATAATTTTTGCTCAACCATTTCAATGTACATTGGTGCCCGTTTGAAATCCATACGTAGTGATAACTTCTCTTTCCTTTGGCTAAGATTATCATGCTTAGTTGCTTCTCCACATGAAAGGTCAATACATAAGGTGCGATGGTCGGATTCTGGGGTCCATTGACCAAACATAAAACTCTTTATGCGATACATGATGGCTTCAGAGAGTAGCATATAGTCAATCACACTATCCCCATTATGTCTCCTACATGTAAATCCATTGGTTCCACTCCACAAAGATACACCATTGGCAATGAGCATACCCATGCTATTACACATGTGTAAAAGTAACTTTCCATAGTGATCCGGCTCTTTCTCATCCATTGAAGTACGATCATACAAGTGAACTTCCTCCAACTCCCTTGAAATGTATGGCATATCAAATTGTTGAGTATCATGTTGCAATGTTTTTGTGCGAGCATTCATATCCCCAAATACAATAACATCACCTTCACCTTTGAAATAAGCAATGTCCTCTTCCAAATCAGAAAATGGTTGATCTCTATCCATGCAAGCATAAAAGGGAGAATCATGATGAGGAATGTAGCAACCGGCTACAAAAATGGGTGCTCTTTTTGGTGTCATAATTTTCAGCCATACATAACGTTTGTACTTGTCATCTTTCACAATTGATACAAAATCTTCCAATCCTTTCTTAACCATACATGCTAACCCTCCTTGTCCTCTTCGTTGCTTGAGATTCTTTGACCACATCAATGAATGTACATTGTAATCCTCCAAGCCGTTAATCCTTTGTGTATCATGCTCCCAAGTTTCAACAAGAAGTATAACATCGGCTTTGCTTGTTAGTTCATCAATGCCAACCCCCGCATTCCATGGGTATCCATTACAATTCCAAAAGCATATTTTCAATTGTAACTCGGTCTCATAGGTCACGCATCCCTATTTGCTTGAGAGACTTTCCTCCTCCTTGGGCACATTTTCTTCATGAGAGATCTCCTTGTATTTATTATTCTTTTCCTCATATGCCTTGCGACGCATATTTTGTTGCTTAATAGTGCGATCTTCACATACAAAACATTTTGTATCCCTCAAATAGATCCAACTATTATCAAGGATAATCTTTCGCTTGGTCTCATCTGGCATGGTGCATACAATTGGCCGTTCTCCCGAGCGAGGAGCTCCTTGCTTCCACACTCTATGTGCTCCATAGACCATAACTCCGGACATGCCAAAGTGGGTTTTGAAGAAATCTTCAATAACAATGGCAAGAGAAGGAGGTGTCTCTAACTTCTCTTCGGGAATAACACGGGAGAGAGAGAGAGAGAGAGAGAGAGAGAGAGAGAGAGAGAGAGAGAGAGAGAGAGAGAGAGAGAGAGAGAGAGAGAGAGGTATATATACATACATATATATATATAGAGAGAGAGAGAGAGTTTGTAGAGTGTGCTTTTGGTGGAAGGTGCCTACCTTTTTGAGGCTACTATCATCTTCTCTCCATTTAGCTTACCATCGGATAATTTTAATCTCTTTAGGAGAGGTTTTTCATTTGGTTTTTCCAATTTTCCCATATGGTTAATGGTACTCCAATCTCACAATTCCAGCTTGTTGCTTCAATGCCCTTAGAATAGTCACCATTTGGGCATTCTTGGATTTGTTTTCAAGTAACACAAATCAGTCTCTTCTGTGAGAGAGAGAGAGAGAGAGAGTTTAAAATTCCTTTTATTGTCTAGATTAGTATAATTGTGATCCAAATTCCTTCTAAGGAAAATTTCCAGAGTCCAAGATTTCTTGGAGGTAGAACTTGTCTTCTTCTTCTCTCTTCCCCTCTATCTATCTATCTACATGTGCATGTGCAATCGATCCACTATTTATTCACAAAGAAAACTCCATTTATCATCTTTTACCAAAAATTGAGGTAGGGTGCCACTACTTTAGATGGGAGTAGAAGACTTGCTTGCTTGGGGATAGGCTTAATGAGGCCTCTTTTAAATGCTCAAGTCCAAAACTCCATCAATCAGGGCTTGGTTGTCGGGGAATGAAGATCATCCCAAAATTCTTTGAAGAACTCGGTATTCAAACCGTCCCAACTAGGGGAACTCTCTTTGCCAAATCTTGTAGCATGAGAGAGCATTCATCCTTGGTGAACGCCTTCTCCAAAAGGTTAGCTTTAGAGAGGGAGATTGTTTTTTGACACTCCCAAGACGAGTAGACCTGCATAGTCCACCTCAAGGGAGTGGTCCTTGGGCTAGCCTATAATCTATTGCGAGTGGTTAAGCATTAATTGGGCCATTTCATTTAGATCCTTTACATCATTACTATCCCCATCCGTGAGAGAGTGGACCAGGCCCTAATTTCTTTTGACTTTGAGGGCCCTAAAGAAGTATGCATGGTTGGCCTCCTCCGGGTGGAGAAATGTTTCTCTCGATAGATTTTTGGCCTTCCTCACCTTCTCAAGTTGGTGGTCAGTCAAGTCTATTTTAGCTTGCAACCATTTTTTATGCCCAGCCACCTATGCAGATCCTTCGTGTTTTTTGGTGGTAAGAAGCTCTACTTTGTCAACAAGCACTTAAGATGCCCCTCATGGTATTTCTTCCTTCTAGGGCCTGCAAGATTAATTTCTTTTTGCATACTCTTGGCAAAAATATCCCACGCCGTAGGGATTCTTGAATCCACTTATTTTTGGAGCTTTCTCAAATCTTTGAGGGTGAGGCTTTTGAAGAGCGGGTCTTTAAAAGTAATGTAAGGTCTCTGACCCCGATCATAAAAGCACCATTGTACCATGAAACGAACATAATGAAAAAAGTTACTATTTTTAGTAGTTTTCCAAATTCTGTCAGTGCCATGATGTTCAGAATGTTTTAAAGCTTCGAAATGTGAGTTAAAATAATTTTTGTAAAAAAAATTCCAAAAATAGCAAGTTTTTGGTCAATCGACCTGTCCAGTTCTGATCATCTCGAAAAGGTGCACCCGTACACTGAATTTAAAAAAAATGCATTTTCGAACCCCGAGGGCTGCTAAATATGGCAGGTACTCGGTCCATTACGTCTTAGTTAGAGCTTCGTATAGCAATTTACGGCATCACAATCCGACTCGTATGACCCGTTTTAGCATAGAATCGAATTTTCTCAAAATTGTCTGGGGAGGTACCGGGGGCCCGGGACTGTGTGGGAACAGGTTCCAGCCCACTCCAGATCAACTTTAGTAGCTAGGGGGCGCCCTCTTGCTTTGTAGGAGTCCTGGGAGAGTTTCCAAGCCAGCAGCTCAGTCTCAGAACCAGTTAACCAAGCCAACCTGACACTTGGTGAGTAGGAAACTAGACTTGCCATGCTTAACTGGAGAAGCTCCTAGATGCATTTAGCAACCCAGATCGATTTTCAGCTTGAGGAGGCCTATTTAAAGACCTGCATGCACACACACACACACTTATGCTCACACACACACAGTGCATACACACACACCTACACACTCTGGGAAGGTGCTGCCGGTACACACACCTTTTGAAGGAGAAGCAAGAAGGGAGGTGCTGTCGAATTCTTGCCTCAAGAAGCTCGATTAGATCAGAGAATCGAGAGGATTATCAGCCCTTAATCACGGTAACCATGGTTTAATTAATGCTTTCTGCAAATCCTTTTCATTACCATCTAAATTTCTCGTCTATTATGCTTACTCCTAGTCGTAATTCTCTATGATTACTCTCTAAATTCTCCTTATCCATATTCTATTATGTAATCATCATACCATAGCTGAATTATCAGCCATTCATCACTCTCGATTAATGATTAGAACATAATTATCAGAATTTTCTCTCTCTAGGTAGCATAATAATTAATCGGTAAGCTAGTAATTGTGTAGATTGAAGAGAATCACTCATTGACAGTGAAGCTTAATTAAATTCATTCTCTTATGCATTAAGATGTAATTAAGGAGGAATTAATCTCTCATTAAGACTCTAAGAATTGGTTTTCCTCACACATATGCCTAAGGTAAATCTGCATCGTCTATTTGCCAGGAAATAGTTTAATCATACTTAATTCAATTCTCTGGTAATTCCAATAGTGAAATCCTAATTATTCTTAATCATGTAAGCCGAATAATTATCTTAGAGCCGGTTCCCATAGGATTATGTACCATCCTTAATGATTGCTTTATGAAAGCAATCTAGATCTCTCATATAGGAGAAATTAATTGATGTCACTAATCTACCCATTGGACTGTTATGATGCTTGCGAACCTTAGCTCTTTCTCCAAGCTAATCATTTAAAGTAGTGAGAAATGGCCCTGGTTAAGAGGACGCGCTTCGATGGTGCCCACGATCGCTCGGCAGGAATGAGTAATGTCAACGGAAAGGGGAAAGCTCCTATGGAGGAACAAATACCGGCCATCTCACGGTCCATCGACGAAGAAGTGGAAGAGGTAGATCATATTTTTATTCAAGTTGTTTAAATTAACATTACATACGCTAGTTAGGAATGCTCATATCCCCGAACATGTTGGAGAAATCCGACGGAAACCTCGGCATTGAAATCATTGTACATTAAGTTCTAAAGTAGGAAGGTAATGTTGATGGGTATGGTGTTTGCAATAGGAAAGAATGTCTGCTAGGGAAAATTTAGCTCGACATGTTCATTTTATTTCCAATGTTGAATCAGTCCTAACCCCCCTACTGATCACAGGGGGCAGAGTTCCTCGTTAAGGGCTCTTGAATCCACGACTTGCTTTCTATGCGGTGGATACCCACGACTTGCTTTCTATGTGGTGGGAACCCACGTCTTGCTTTCTATGCGGTGGGAGTGTCCATGACGTGCTTTCTATGCGGTGGACATACCTAGTTGTATGGCCAGCTAGGCGACAACGGGAGGAGTGAACTCTCGCTGGAGGGGGGATGTTGTACCTCCAGAACATTGGAACTTTTATGAATAAGTTTGAGTAGAATTTTTACTAGAATTCTGTCTTCGTGTTGCTTGCAATATTGGTTGAAGGGCTGTATTAACGAACAATGTGATTCGGAATTAAAAAAGGGATCTTTATGTTGAACAACCTTTGTGGTAGTAATTAGGTCACACAAAGAAGTGTGAGTGTGGGGGTGGAAAGTGGGGGCTTGGCTCAGATTGCCAATGCCTACGAGATAGGTGGTCCCGATTGGTCGGGAACTCTCTGTCTCCATAGTGCTTACTCAATATTAGTAATGCTCATTGCCCCTAGGGCGGGGAATTCTCGAGAGTACGTGCCTCTGAAACATGGGGAAAAAGGCACTCGAGGCTTCTCTCCTCTTGGAAGGTGGGTCTTAGGATCGCTACATAGGTTAAATCACGCTTTCCCTGCGAGGTGGAGCTAGATCTCCTTGCTAGTAGGCTCGAACTCAATTCACTTTGTGATGAGAGATCGTCCGCTAGATGAACCCAGACCACTTTGTTTGCTTCCGCTATAGATCTAGTGGCCACCAGGTTTACCATCAGATCCGTTGTTATGACGATGGGGTGGGGACCTCACACTTGGTATCAGAGCCTAGGTTAGAGAGCCTAGGTTAGGCTGGGAAATAAAGTCGTATTGTTTGAACATTTAAAAGGAACTGAAAGTATATAGGTAGTTGATCCGAATTCCTTGCATTGGTGTTGCAGGTAGACCCCGTGCTCAAATATCGGAAGTTCCAAGTGTTTGAGCTTATTTATGAGCAAGCTCGAAGATTCCCAGTTTACCAGTTCAGGCGAGATGTCATGGAGATACTGTTGAAGGCTTATACGCCACACTCCACTCGCATTGATAGAGGATGGGAACTTGATTGGACATTTCCAGGAGGGGTTTACTACATCAACGCTCGGAAGCTAGGATGCCTGGCTACCGATTTGAAGAAGATACGTTGGGGAGAAGAGTTGAGGGCCATAGAGAAATTCTACTTGGTGCCTACACGATTGGACCAGACTGTTTCAGACAACCCCGATCAAACCATCAACGACTGGCTCTTGGAGAAGGTCACCAATGTGATCCCAACGAACCAAGTCAAAACCTTTGGATTACTGAAAGCGGAACTCCATCCTGATATCTTAGTTTATTATCCACTCAAGAATGAGTATAGGAACTATTACACGAATGAAGTAGTGCATCACGTGAATACCATCTCCTAGGCATATTTTATACGCAATCCATAAAGCCATGTAATAAGCTGATCATCAGTTATCCTAAACCTTGAGGGGTTTCAATTGTAATAAATTTTCATCAATAAAGTGCTTTTTGTCTCTGAATCTCTGTCTCTTGATAAAGTAGAATCTTGAATTTTATTTAAAGTCTCGTGGCTATTTTGAAATCCAAGTAATGTATCAAGAATTCGTATAATCCATGTAGGTACCGCCTGTTGCTCTGTACTCGGCAGCGTAAGAGAAGAAGCTCCTCCTTAAGCAAGCCCAACCTCCGATATTTAAGGGCGAGGGGGCAAATGTGGAGAGAGATCCGGAAGTATGGATGGAAGCCATGGACGATTACTTTGAAGCTGCGGGGACCCAACCCGTAAATCAGACTATGCTCGCGATGTTCCGCTTAACTGGCGATGCCAAGATATGGTGGAAGCAACATTGCACGGACATGGAAATTAAGGGATCTTCCTAGTCCTGGGAAGACATTAAAGCTGCGATAATGGGGCGTTATTTACCGCCTGCCTATAGAACATTGAGGATGAATGAATTCTTTTCACTTCGGCAGCAGAATTCATTTGTTGAAGAATACTATGCAAAGTTTGTCACTCTTCGGAGATATGCTCCTAAGATGACCTTGGAACAACAGGTGGCAAGGTTCTGGCTCTCGAAGTACAAAGGGCTAATCAAAATAGGAGGAATCATTGGGCAAAGAGGGCAAGGACCACTGCTTGGGATAACAGACCAACCAACCAAGCGTATAACCAGCGCCCTATTGTGGCTACCACCACAACCATGGAGTTCCTCGATGTTCGATGCTATGGTTGCGGCGAGCATGGACATTACAGATCCAATTGCCCAGGAACATTCAGGAAACCAACGCCAATGCCATACCCTTGAATACCCGTGGGCGTGGCCAAGCTAATGGAAGAGGAGGACGAGGAAGGATCAACAGAGGGCAAGGGCGTGGAGCTACCGCCAGAGTGAATGCCGCAGTGGTACAACCAACTGTGGGTGATGAATCAGTGGAGAGAGCAACCCTACATGCTGCAATTGACAATCCCAATGGTTGCGAGCAATACGCAGTCATTCATATGCCAGGATCTCTCAGAGGTGAACAAGTTAATTTCATTATAGATTGTGGTAGTACTCTTTCATTTCTTTCGCCCAGATACATGAGGAAGCTTAAGCTAGATAAGTACCCAACAAGCAAGCTAGTTGTAGAGTTAGCAAACGGCAAAGAAGTAGTATCTCAACATTCTGCAGGAAAAATCGATTTTGATTTAGGGGGACACCCAACTTCTGCCCAATTTCGAACCCTACCCTTAGGATTGTTTGATGGGATACTAGGGATGGACTGGCTAAAGCAAAATAGGGCCCACATACATTGTGCACAAGGGAACTTTACTTTTACAGATAACTTGGGTAATGAAGCCTTAATCTAGGGGGAAAATGGGAGACCTAGGGCTACTCTAGTTAAGGCCAATAGACTTTTGAAGGGACTAAGGAAGGGTTAGCAAATTTATGCGGTTAAACTCAACAAAGTGGACCAATCAGATACCTCACTTCGACCAAACTGGTTGAGGGAGTATGATGATGTATTCCCTGAAGACCTTACGAATCTTCCACCACACAGAGAGGTAGATCATGAGATAGAGACTATTCGTGGATGTGAACCCATCTCAAAAACACCTTATAAGATGTCACTTGCAGAGGCCATCGAACTCAAGGAATAGCTTAGGCAACTCATTGAGCAAGGATTCATTCGACCCAGTACTTCTCCTTGGGGTGCTCCAGTTCTTTTTCAGAAGAAGAAGGATGGAATATCGTGGACTGAACCAGGTAACTGTCAAGAACAAGTATCCAATTCCAAGGATTGAAGAACTTTTGGACAGACTCCACAGCGCCAAAATATTTACAAAGATTGATCTAAGGTCAGGATATTACCAAATCAGGATCAAGGAATCAGATATTCCAAAGACAGCTTTCAATACTAGGTATGGGCACCACGAGTTCACAGTAATGTCTTTTGGTCTAACTAACGCTCCCGCAAGCTTCAATCGACTTATGCAGGATATTTTCAGACCTTACCTGGATGATTTTGTCTCGGTTTTCTTTGATGACATTCTAATCTACTCTAAGAACGAGGCAGATCACGAAGAACATGTTCGCAAAGTACTTGATCTTCTCCGAAAACACCAATTTTACGCTAAAGAGAGCAAGTGCACTTTTTGCTCACCAAAAGTCAACTATCTTGGATTTGTCATATCGGCTGAGGGGATTTCAGTGGAACCAGACAAGGTCAAGGACATCGTTGATTGGCCTCAACCATCCACCATCAGCGAAGTAAGAGGATTTCTTGGAATAACGGGATGGTACAGGGTTTTTGTCAAGGACTATGCACGTATTGCTGCACCTTTGACGGAACTCCTGAAGAAAGGAATGAGGATCGAATGGAAGACCGAGCACGAGTCTAGCTTTGCTAAGCTAAAAGAGTTCTTGGTCTCGGCTCCTATTTTAAAGCTTCCAGATTTCAGTAAGGAATTTGAAGTAGCGACCGACGCTAGCAAATTCGCTCTAGGCGGAGTTCTTACTCAAGAAGGAAGACCAGTGGCGTATACTTCGCGAAAGTTGAGAGATCATGAGAAGAATTATCCTACTTATGATTTGGACTTTTAGCAGTTATTCATGCGTTGAACTTATGGAGACATTATCTTCTTGGGCGCAAGTTTCAACTGGTTACAGACCACAAGAGCTTAAAATGGATTTTTACTCAACCTATTCTCAATATGCGACAACGACGATGGATAGAGCTGTTACAGGAATATGACCTTGACATAAAGTATAGACCAGGAAAGAAAAATGCAGTTGCAGATGGTCTTAGCCGAAAATCCTTTCTCGGAGCTATCTCTATTCCAAATAACACTATCTGGGATAGAATCAAAGAAGCATCCTTGGTAGATCCAGAGTACCAACGTATAGTATCTCTAGTCCAGCAGAATAAGATGCCTGAAGCTAAAGATTACTCTCTTATGGGAGGATGTATTTACTACAGACATAGACTCTATGTACCCAGAGATCCAGCCTTAAAGAAGGCCATTTTGTATGAAGCGCATGATAGCCCTACATCCGGACATCGAGGCTATGCTAAGACTCTTCATGCTGTCAGGAGGAGTTATTTTTGGTCTGGAATGAAAGGGGAAATACTTCGCTATGTGAGGCAATGTCTTTCTTGTCAGCGGATAAAGGCCAAAAGAATCAAGTTACCAGGGCAACTTCAACCTCTTGACATACCCCAGATGAAATGGGAATGCATCAGTATGGATTTTATTACAGGATTCCCTTCTACAGGAGGGTATGATTCTGTTTTCGTGGTTGTTGATATGCTCACAAAAGTGGCTCATCTAATACCCGTAAAGACAACCTTTACTGCTTCAGATGTTAGTCGGGTATTCATCAAGGAGATTTTTAGGTTACATGGTCTACCCAAGCGTATCGTCAGCGATAGAGATGCCAAGTTTACATCAAAATTTTGGACTTCTCTTTTCCAATCTATTGGGTCACAATTAGCCTTCAGTACAGCGTATCATCCACAGACAGATGGGCAAACTGAGAGAGTTAATCAAGTCATCGAGGAAATTCTCAGAGCCTATTGTTCGCAAGAGCCAAAGAAGTGGTTACAATATCTACCTTTGGTGGAATATGCTTACAACTCTTCCGAACACAGAAGCATTGGAATGCCACCCTTCAAAGCTCTTTATGGACAGGATTGTTTAGCACCACTGAACTTCTCAGATCCAACCATCAGGGTAGAAGCCTCTAGAAAGATGTTAGAGGATATGGAGGCACAGACTAGAGCTATTCGCTAGGACATTCAGGCCGCTCAGGATAGACAGAAGCACTATGCAGATAAGAACCGTTCGGAAAGAACTTTAAAAGAAGGAGATAAGGTTTTTCTGCGAGTCAGACCAAAGAAAAGCAACTTATCTCTAGGCAGATATAAGAAGCTAAGCCCAAGGTATTGTGGACCATTCGAGATCATTAAGGTTGTGAGTGACCAAGCTTACAAGCTAAAGTTACCTGCAAACTTGAGGGTTCATGATGTATTCCACGTCAGCTTACTCAAACCCTATATTCCTAACCCTGATCATTTCTTGGACTCAGATCAGATAGTCATGCCAGCACAAGGAGTTTTCGAGCTCCAACCTGACTACGTACTGGAAACAAGGGAAAGGAAGTTATGCAACAGAACTATCACGGAGCATCTGGTAAAGTGGAAGGATTACCCTGAAGACGATGCAACTTGGGAGGACGAACCAACGCTCTTAAAGGATTACTCAAACACATTCTTGAGATGAGGACATCTCAAATTTTTCACGTTGGGGAGGTTGTAAGGTCTCTGACCCCGATCAGAAAAGCACCATTGTACCATGAAACGAACATAATGAAAATAGTTACTTTGTAAAAAAAATTCCAAAAATAGCAAGTTTTTGGTCAACCGACCCGTCCAGTTCTAATCGTCTCGAAAAACTGCACCCGTACCCCGAATTTCAAAAAAAAGCATTTTCGGACCCCGAGGCTGCTAAATATGGCAGGTACTCGGTCTAGTACGTCTTAGTTAGAGCTTCGTATAGCAATTTACGGCATCAAAATCCGACTCGTATGACCCGTTTTAGCCTAGAATCAAATTTTCTCAAAATTGTTCGGGGAGGTACCGGGGACCCGGGACTGTGTGGGAACAGGTTCCAGCCCACTCCAGATCAGCTTTAGCAGCTTGGGGGCGCCCTCTTCCTTTGTGGGAGTCCTGGGAGAGTTTCCAAGCCAGCAGTTCAGTCTCAGAACCAATTAACCAAGCCAACCTCACACTTGGTGAGTAGGGAACTAGACTTGCCATGCTTAACTGGAGAAGCTCCCAGATGCATTTAGCAACCCAGATCGATTTTCAGCTTGAGTAGGCCTATTTAAATACCTGCACACACACACACACACACACACTTATGCTCACACACACACAGTGCATACGCACACACCTACACAACCTGGGAAGGTGCTGCCGGTACACAAACCTGCCAGGAAATAGTTTAATCATACTTAATTCCATTCTCTGGTAATTCCAATAGTGAAATCCTAATTATTCTTAATCATGTAAGCCGAATAATTATCTTAGAGCCGGTTCCCATAGGATTATGTACCATCCTTAATGATTGCTTTATGAAAGAAATCTAGATCTCTCATATAGGAGAAATTAATTGATGTCACTAATCTACCCATTGGACTGTTATGATGCTTGCGAACCTTAGCTCTTTCTCCAAGCTAATCATTTAAAGTAGTGAGAAATGGCCCTGGTTAAGAGGACGCTCTTCGGTGGTGCCCACGATCGCTAGGCAGGAACGAGTAATGTCAACGGAAAGGGGAAAGCTCCTATGGAGGAACAAATACCGGCCATCTCACGGGCCATCGACGAAGAAGTGAAAGAGGTAGATCATATTTTTATTCAAGTTGTTTAAATTAACATTGCATACGCTAGTTAGGAATGCTCATATCCCCGAACATGTTGGAGAAATCCGACGGAAACCTCGGCATTGAAATCATTGTACATTAAGTTCTAAAGTAGGAAGGTAATGTTGATGGGTATGCTGTTTGCAATAGGAAAGAATGTCTGCTAGCGAAAATTTAGCTCGACATGTTCATTTTATTTCCAATTTTGAATCAATCCTGAACCCCCTACTGATCACAGGGGGCAGAGTTCCTCGTTAAGGGCTCTTGAATCCATGACTTGCTTTCTATGCGGTGGATACGCACGACTTGCTTTCTATGAGGTGGGAACCCACGTCTTGCTTTCTATGCGGTGGGAGTGTCCATGACGTGCTTTCTATGTGGTGGACATACCTAGTTGTATGGGCAGCTAGGCGACAACGGGAGGAGTGAACTCTCGCTGGAGGGGGGATGTTGTACCTCCAGAACATTGGAACTTTTATGAATAAGTTTGAGTAGAATTTTTACTGGAATTCTGTCTTGGTGTTGTTTGCAATACTGGTTGAAGGGCTGTATTAACGAACAATGTGATTCGGAATTAAACAAGGGATCTTTATGTTGAACAACCTTTGTGGTAGTAATTAGGTCACACAAAGAAGTGTGAGTGTGGGGGTGGAAAGTGGGTGCTTGGCTCAGGTTTCCAATGCCTATGAGATGGGTGGTCCCGATTGGTCAGGAACTCTCTGTCCCCATAGTGCTTACTCGATATTAGTAATGCTCATTGCCCCTAGAGTGGGGAATTCTCGAGAGTACGTGCCTCTGAAACATGGGGAAAAAGGCACTCGAGGCTTCTCTCCTCTTGGAAGGTGGGTCTTAGGATCACTACATAGGTTAAATCACGCTTCCCCTGCGAGGTGGACCTAGATCTCCTTGCTAGTAGGCTCGAACTCAATTCACTTTGTGATGAGAGATCGTCCGCTAGATGAACCCAGACCACTTTGTTTGCTTCCGCTATAGATCTAGTGGTCACCAGGTTTACCATCAGATCCGTTGTTGTGACGACGGGGTGGGGACCTCACAAGTAACTTCTTTAACCCTTGGAGATAATAATCTTCTCCTTTGTTTTTTTTAAAAATTTAATTCTGAATGGTAGGTATGTGACATACACAATGAAATAACCACCTTCAATTCAAACCATGTGGGTAGCCAATTGTCTTTATGAGAGCAGCAGCAGTGGTCCAATTGAGAAGCCATACGTGAAACAAGGCATGTTGCTCCACAAGCCTACCTTCCACACATACATCAATGCCCATTTGTCACAGAGGTTTTTTTATTTGGATCTTTCAAATCCAACCAACATATTAGATGCACCAGTTTTGACTCTTCACTTCTCCACCATATTGAAGTCTCCCACCAAAAAGCCATTCCCCTTCGACATGGATGTCCTTGACTTGCTCCCAAAGCTTAGCCCTTCCATTGGCCAAGCAAAATCCATATACATTGATGATGATATGTTGATCTTCCCACTTTATCTTACCTCCTAGAGGTCTGGGATGATTGAGCACCACTTTTGGTTGTAGGTCTCTGTCCACAACCAAGAGGACGCCAGTGAAGAAAGACAGGATTTTCATTTCCTATAATTCTTACCCTTCACTTTTGTATTTTAAATCTTCTTACTCTTCACTTTTCCATTTTAGATATAAGTTTTGTAAGGTCTTGTTTGAAGTCAACCAATGTGTGACATGTGGATGCCCTTTCCTTCCTTTATGTTTTTAAGCTCCATTATATATATAGTATAGAATGTCAAGTTTTCATTAATGTGTTTGTAGTTTGCATGCACATACGTAGTTACATTTATTGTCGTATTAGAAAAAATATGAACCCTCTAGGGGACCTTTGCGATTAAGGTTAATTAGAGGCCATCCAATGAGAAGAGGGTGGTGGACACACTCTATGCCCTCAAAAAAGTAGGGGGACAAAGTAGTCTTACACTTCTTAATGGCTTATTACCTAGTGAGAAGGTGGGGGGAGGGGTGTAGGGGAGGCACCTACAAAAATTTCAAAAATAAAATCTTATCTTCTTAAAATCCCACTAAACTTATTTTATGGTCAAAAAAGGAAATTTTTGACCTCCAAAAGTCAAAACGTGCCCAAAAAACCCCTAAAATTCAAAAACAATCAAAAACTTTTGAAATATTATTTTCTACTATCCAAAGCCCCCCAAAACTATTCCTCAGTTAAAAAGTGACTTTCTCTCTCTAGAACCCCTTTTACAAGCCCTCTTTGGTTGCAACCATCACACTCACCCTCTACTCCAACACACTCTCTCTCTATATCATCTCCATTGTTGCATCAAGGAAGCTCCTCTCTCCTCCCCTCCCACCTCCCATTGCCACACCTAGAAAGGGTCATCCACCTTCTCCTATCTCCATTGCCACCAGGCTCCTCCTCTCCTCTATCACTAATTGCAACAACCAGCTTGATTCCCAACACATTGTAAGTACATAATTTGAGAATACAAAGCTAGGTGTGAAATCACAGTGGAATGTTTTTATGGATTTATAATTATGGTTTGCCATTATAGTCATATTTCCATCGACATTGTCAGAGGAACAACCATTTCATAGCCTCTCCGGCACATTCAATGCTATACATGCAAATATTGGAGCAATAATTTTTGCACACCTTTGCCCAACCAAATTGGTTCAAAGATGAATTTTCTTCTATTCTCACTCCTATATTTTGTCTACTTCTACACAAGGGTATGGGAAGCTTGAACCCATCAAAGTATCTTTCTTATTAAGTATGGAGTGGCTACAACCAAATTTGTGGTCGGTAGCATCTTTCAAGAAAAAGATGATAATAGATGTCCAAAACTTCTAGAAATATTCTAAAGCTTCTAGGTCTGTGGGCTTGAGTTGGTGTTTACCTAGGCACTGTTTTGTACATATCTTTAAAGAGTTTGAATTTGTGACGATTACCACAATGCTTGTATGTAAAGATGTGCATTATGAGGATTTACGGAGGCTTTTAGAAGAGGATCGGGGTTTTGTGGAGGGCGTGCACAATGGGGATAGTTATCATTGTAAGGTTGAAGCATGATTAAATCGGATATGCTATTTAAAATCCCACACCTCTTTGTCCATACGATTTCACTATGATCGCCGATTGTGCAAGCTTGGAGTGTGGACCCCCTTACATAGTGTAGATGGTGCTATTGCAAGCTTTGACATTGTAGTGAGGATGCCCAATGATGCTTTGGAGGTTGTCCAAGTGAACAAGCGTTGGAATCTCACTAATGTGCGAGGACATTTGGCTATTATAGGTTTTGAGGACCTTCAACAAGCGCAAATTTGTCTACAAGGTCACAAGATGAGAATCCTTCCATCAAATTTTTACTCCATCAAAGTTTGACGATCATTGCCTACTTATTGTTAAGAATGTCTGTAGATTGGAAAGAGAATGGAAGACAAAATGAAGGTCCAGGAGGATTGGGGCATGGATGGAATTATGCTATCATTGTTATAGCTTTGTAAATCTTACATTTTTGGAAACAATCCCCTCTATAATCAATTTTCTTTGCTTCAACTAATTTAAGACTTTGAAGATAATTTTTCAATCTACAATAGCCATCTTGTGCAACTTGTTTTAGAACCATTTTTAGTTATTATTGAAATCTATCCACCGTCACATTGAGACAAAAGCTCATTTTTTATTCAAGTGATTTTTTTAAATTGGTTTATTCCTTTTGGAAAAAGTACCTTCTTTAGAAAAGGCACCATTATAAAAGGTGGGATGCATAACTCATTGTGCCCTTTTACTTTTGCAACTGTTGAGCTCTTCCACACTCTGTCTACACCGTGGACTAGATATGGATGTCTCCACAACTTCTACATCTACACCCACATCCACCCCGTTGTCATGCTTCATGCTCTTCCTCAAGGACATCAACTACAAGGGAAAGTGGATCTCCACTCCTTCTTTACTTGTCTCCCAGACCTTGATGCCAAAATTTCCCTCCACATGGATACATTTGCCGAGATGTCAACGTTCATGAAGGAGCATATCATAAAATATGTCGTATCTATCCCCCCACATGCAAGGATCTGGGTGCCTTGCTATCTCTGTGGAGGTCCTGGCAGCAGAGTAGTTGCACAGTTTTGTGGCGTCTAGGATGCCTAATCCTCTGCAAAATCCCCCCTCTAATGAGGCAAAGCTCATCGATGCAATTTGAAATCAAGCATCAACTTGGATGACAAGGGCAATAGGGAGGAGGAGAACAAGGAGTAGGATCTAAACTCTACCCTACTTTCAAGGTTGTTTTTACTAACCTTAATTATGTTTTTTTTTACCCTTGATTGTTTTGTGATAGTATGTCTTGGATCTTGATGAGTTTGCATCAAGACGGGTGGCAAGTGGATGGCCTTTGGACCTCGGTCTTCCCTTGCACATTACATAGGAAAACTCCCTCCCTGGCAATGTGCCATTGTACACAATGAGTTTACTTCCCAAGGCCATTTCATGACATGGTTGTTAAAAGATGTGAGCAAGGTTTTGTGTTTATGCACCATTGCCCAAACTGCACATCTTGTGTTCCTAGTATGTAGATCCCTTGTATGCACAACATTTGGCATTGGCTTCCATGCCAAAGTGCTTGCCCAGATATGGATACATTCTTCCATTGGCTCAACTGACCCTCATACAATACCGCACTCCTTCCTGACCGGGGAGTTACCTTATGTGCAAGAGAGATGCTAGGAAATGGCAAAGAAAATTATGGGCTCCTCACATGTATGATCCAAATTTCTATCTTTTCAAAAGTAATAAAAAATATGGAAGTGCCTCTCTATGTTGTACATTGTTTTCAATGTGGTCCCTGTGTCTTGTAACTTATTGAACTTAGTGTTTTGGTTTGATAAGTGGTGTCCTTTTTGCTTTAAGAAAAAACTTAGTGTAAGTGGGGTCGCTGTCAAGAAGGTGGGGGTGGGGGGGGTTGCTGTGGTTGAAGTGATGTGTGGACCCTTGAATTGAACTTGCACAAGTGCTTTTCTATTGTCCAAAGTTGGAGACAAGGCCAGAGAGCCAAAAGAGGCATGGCCACAAGGACATGTGGATAGGCAAGACAATGGTCCTTGTCTGGCCCATCTGCGTGCCCTTGTGGCCACCCCCTTTTGGCCCATTCTGATCTTGTCTACATCTTTGTGCAGCTTCAATTCATTTGTTCAAGCACTGAATAGGTCCCTTGTGCCAGAGTTTACATTGTGTTGCTGCATAAATCGTTAGGGAATTTTGAATGTCCATTTCATAT